>NW_027495471.1:0-233650 GCF_021521415.1 Bidens hawaiensis
CCTATGGCACTGAGGCCATGATCCCAACCGAAATCGGGATTCCATCCGCAAGGGTTTTGTTAATTGATGATAATGATTATGAACTTCAGATGAATCTTGATTTGCTAGAAGAAAGAAGAGAACTTGCATCGATCCGCGAGCACAATTATAAGCGACAACTTCAAAAAATATTACAACTCGCGGGTCAAGAAATGTGAGTTCGATGCGGGAGATTATGTCTTCTGTAACAACGAGGCTTCCGGCCAGGAGCCTCCGGGCAAGTTAGCCCCAACTTGGGAAGGCCCATACAAGATAAAACAAGTTTTGTCTAAGGACGCTTACAGGTTAGAAAAATTAGACGGGACGGAGGTCCCACGAACTTGGAATGGGGCACAGTTAAAAAAATGTTACATTTAGCAGTTTCGTTTATTTTTACTTTGTCATGCGAGCCCGAATACACTAGTTAAAGTTTTGTAATTTCAATTTGTATTTTGGCTTACGCCCGTTATATGGAAAATTTATGTTAAGTCTTATGACGTGTTGTATTCTTGTATTGACAAAATCGAAGATCTGAATTATAACGTATAAGACAAAGTGTACGGAGAGAGCAAAACCTCTTAATTACTATCAAAAGAGATTACAAAAAGAAGTACATATACAATTACACGGAGAATAGATCTACATCTAAGAAGTTGTGTCTATAACCCTCATTGTTTCCAGCTTCACTATCGTCTTGATCTTTTTCACCTAAATCAAGAAGAACTTTTAGCTGGTCAATGGCATCTTCCTTGTCGGCAAGTTCAGATATCTGCTCTGAAATCGGAAACTTTAGAGTATCATAAGTCTTCGTCTTTTCAGTAAGAATCGCAGCAGTATCCTTGCCGTGAAGAACGAATTCTTCCAGAACTCTGCCTTCGGAGGAAAAGTTATAACCCTTCTTGAAACCCTATTTGGCGACCGTCCTGCTTGGAGGCACTCAAGAGCAACCCCAACACAGTCACCAAGAACATCACTCTGATGAACTTGGGGTGATAACCTGTTCAGAAAAATTTAAACATAAGCAATTACGACTGTCATAAATCAATTTCGGCAGAATAAAAGGCATATGTACCTCAGGAATTCCTTCCGCCAAGAGCCACTTCCTATCCGCCTCCGCCCGCAGTAACTTCATTTTTTGGCTGGTATATTCCAGTGATTGTTCCCGGCTTTTGGCATTGAGGTCGGATAGACGTTTATTCTTGGCAACCTGAAGAGTTTTTATCATCTCTTCTTGCTCCTCCAATTGCTTCTGAAGAGCAACCTTGGTTTCCTCAGCAGCAAGGCTATTGGCTCTCTCGGCTTCCTTGGCTTTGAAATTCTCCTGAGCCTCAGTTAGAACATTGATAGCCTCTTTCTTGGATTCAAGCAGTTTAAGCTCTAACTCGTCCCACTATTCGTTCACCACCAACCAATCTCGGGTGATTTCTTGAGTAGTAGAAACAGTATTCGCCAGGTGATAGGAATTTGAGTTCAGCAATTCCTGGCGAATACGACGACGTTGTCGTTCCCTTTCTGCGGGAGGAAGACTCTCCCGCAGGTATTCAAAACACATGTCCACATCATTCAATGTCGAATTTCGACGTAGTGACCAGTGTGAATTATGAGGGGCAGTGTCCTCCTCCGCGGGAGGCGGAGAGGTCTGACCCCCATAACGGAATGCACTGACACCCCCCGTAGTCTCTAAATTGATGAACATTAAAGTTTGAGACATACGGAGGGCGTCAGGCTCACTAATCTCCCTTTCCTTAAAAGGAGAAGTGTCCGTCAGATGGATCGGATCCTGAAGAGTGTTTGGCGGTGAGGATGGTGGGGTTGGAAGTTTTGAAGCACCAGAGCTCTTTAAACGAGAAATGTCTTCCGGAAAATCTTTCAAACCTACTGACATAATGATAATCACGCATCAGATACATTAATGTTTGAAAACACGATAAATATGAGAGATAATGAAATTACCTAAGGAGGGGTCCCCAACATCACGTTGATGAAGGCGTGATTCCAAGTCGACGACTTTAGCCTTCTTCTTCTTCTTAGACGGAGAAGCTTTAGTGGGTTAAGTCTTACGCTTACCAGCCGCCTTAGACACACCGCACCAGTGGCTTGAGGCTCCTCCTCAAATTTGGTATCGTCAACCACCTAGTGATCACCATCATCACCCACCGATTTTTTTGCGGCAGATTTTAAATCCAGCTTGCGGGTTAGACCTATAGTCGAACGCAATGGGTTAATAGCATCAACTGTAAACCCATCCTCGCAGAGTGATGACTCCTCACTGGACGAAAGAAGTACTACCACTCCGTTGGAAGTAGCAGCAGTAATGGGTCGAGGTTATGGAATCCCCTCACCTTTCAAGACGAACTCCTCACCTTGAGCGAACATTGTCTCGGAAACCACGGGCTCCGGGCTAAGAGTAGTGAAAAATATAAAATTGTTATGAGTACGCTCCAAGAAAGGTAAGTCCCTCGGATCGATGGGGTGACGTACCATCATTCCTCCTTCGCGATCTAGAAGAGTGTTGAATACGGAACCCTCGTCTATGCAAGAAATAATAAAGTTAAGAACGAGGAAATATATTGAGAATAAATTAGCAATATACTTACGTTTGTCCGAATTCTCGTAATACGGTTCTAGTTGAGGGAACGGCCATAAGCGGCTCATCTTCGCAAATACCATCGCCCCTTCGTGAATAGGGCGCATGGGTGTTGACGTTTGGGTCAAAGTGTCGAACCATTTATGACCCTCGTATTCAATGGCGGGGATCTCGGGAGCTGCGTCTTCCAGTTTCCGTCGAGCCATTGTGAATGGAATGACATCTTCCCAGATCCAGAAGAACTTGGATTTCCATCCATGAATACTCCGGATCCATTCAAAGCCGATTGGACCCTTTCCGGTAGTAGAAAAACCATACCACCCGTCACGATATGTCATCTTGTAAAAAATTGCAAACATGTTGACGGATGGATCATAGTTGTGAGATTGGAAACAGAATTCGAAGTGTCGAATTCTCAACATCCCAAATGGGTGAATTTGGGATAAATGGAGCCCATAGGCTTTCAAAACGGATCGAACGAACTTCGTCACGGGTAGTCGGAAGTTACCCGTAGTAAAATGATCCAGGTATACGGCCATCTTCTTAGCCGGCGACGCCGTGGTAATTGCACCTTCTGCCGGATGTTCGGCTTCCCATTCCGGTGCTAGTCCATTTACGTTTTTCACATCATCAAAGTCCTTTTCTTTAATGTTACATCCAACCTCGTGGATGGCAGGAGGATTCTTCTTATCGACAGCCATTATAATGTAAATAATGAAATAAAAAGGCAATAGTAATGAAGATTTCAGATCTGGGGATTATTGAAAGAGATAAGAAAGGATTCAAAGCCACGAGTGGCTTATTTATACCCATCGCAATAAATGCGACCGTCTGACTAACAGAGGAAACAGAAAAGGTGGACCGGTGGATGATTGACACGTCAGGCGGGAGGATCGAAAAAGTGTTTACAGGCTGTCAAGAGGCGTCAAACACGTCCTATCCGTAGCCGTCTAAAATTCCTCTCTTCCGCCACATCATCAATATAATCCAACTTGCATAAATTCAAATTTCAATAATATATTACAAGAATATTATCATACAAAACAAATATAACAATCCTATGGCCAAAAAGATATTTTTCATTACTAATCAGAGGATGATTACAAAACATGGAAAATATTTACAAAGTCCTTGCAATCTAAGTCTATTCTACGGGTTAGGGGCTGATGTGTCTTCCGGGGCATTGGGAGAAGTATCCTCAGACTCGTCGTCTTCAGATTCATCATCTAAGTACACCCGCAGCTGCTTCACGCCGTCTTCAGCGGATGCAAATTCCAGAAGCATGTTCTGCAGCGGAAAGACCAGAGTATCATACCTCCTTAACCCGCATGTCATACTCCTGTTTTGCATTGAGGCCGTGAAGCGGATGATTTTCGATTGATTGAACGGATTGAAAAAACGATATCCCTTCGTTGAAACCTTTCATCCGGCCAACTCCCTCTGAAGCAGTCATCAAGTTCACGAAGCAATCAGTTAGCTCAACGCTTCCCTTGATGTGTCAGATGACCTGACACTAAACATATTAGCATCATAAACGCTAAGTATGAGAATAAGCAACCATGGAGGAAAACTTACAGAGTCAAGTCCTTGGTTGAGAAACCATTGTCGATCTTGCTCGGCACGCTCCGCCCTAATCCGAAGCACCTGTAGTTCATTATTTGCTTTGGAGGCATGGGCCTTTGCTTCAGAACGATATTGCAACAAGGATTCGTAAGCAGACTGCATTTCAGTGGCAGTCTTGTCTTTAAGTTCAGCTTGCTCCTTGTGCATCTTCAATTCAGCCTCAAGTTCTTGAATCCGGTTACTCTGAATGGTCACTCGACTTTCTAGAACTGAATTTGATTCTTGTGCCCTCGCAAGCTCATCCTTCTTATTTTTAGTCTCAGCTCGCGTAGCTTCAACTACTGCGTTTTGCCTTTCGCAGGCTTCTTTCCACTTTTGAGCAGCAGCAGAGCTTCGATCTTTTTCTTGTTTAAGAGCAGCCTCGGCATCAGTTTGTTTCCACCTAGCGGCACTCGCCGCTTTACGATGCTTCTCAGCATCATGCTTTGCAGCATTTAAGGCCCCAGAGGCCTCCCCTATCCCCCCCCCCCCCCAATTGTACGCCACTCGCGCAAGATTTCCTGGCTACAAGCTAAACTATTAGCCAAGGAAACAGAAAGATCAACATGAAAATCTTCTCGAGAGCGGTCACGCAGATGCGCCATCTCTCCAGGAGGCACACAATTCTTGACAAAATTAACACAGGTCCCGGGGTCAGAAAACCGGGACCCATTGACAATGTCCCTAGGAAGGACGAACAGGTCATAGTCTCCTCCCAAAACCGAATCCCCCAAAATATTGGGGAGCTTGAAGTCTCTAGGCGAGTGGGGATTGAGAAGGGTGGGCGCATACCACCTTGTGTTGAACCTCCCCCAACCTCGTGGACAGAGGGTCTAAATTGGAAACCACCTCCTGCACCCCGTCGTCAATGGTGAGGATGTAGAAAATATATGAGGAGCAGACCGTGTAGGAGATTCGTGGATCCGGAAGCCTTCTGCGGTAACCTCCGGGTTCCCACTTTGAAAGTCGGAGGCCCCTCCGGCTTGAAAAAGGTAGTCCAACGATTCGTTGGTTCCCGTTTGAACACCAGACCCCTCCACATTTGGTTCGGTAGGAGGGGTAGCAGGTTTATTTTTCACTTCCTTCTCTGGCGGAGGAGACGGTTGTTTTTCAGCCACGGGATTGGATGTTGGTAACTTCTCAGAAATACCGTCCCTAGCTATGGACGGATCTACAAAAGAAGATCACATTCAAATCACATCTTAAAATAACATGAGTTAGAAAATAAAACGCATACCAGTCACTGTCTTCAATTTATCCGCAAGAACATATTGTGGTTTCTTAGGACGACGCGTCCGTTGTTTCTTAGTCGCCGGCTCATCTGCAGTAGTCGCAGCACTCGAGCCCGCTTCGCTAGCTTGGACAGACCCAAAAGTCCTTTTTGAGCCAATTCTGCCAACAAGTGTGACACAGATGAAATCTCAGAAGCAGCGTCAAAGTATTCTTCCTCTGAGGACGATGATTCGTCACTCGACGACAGAATAATGAATATCCCATCAGATGTAAGAGGAGGAGGATTTAGAATGTACGCACATGTTTGATAGGTAGCGTCTGAAACAACGGGTTCAGCACGCACATTCACCGGAAAGAGAAAATATTTTGCTGTCTTCTCAAGAATAGGCGTATCCTATGCGTCATGAATACTCTTCATCACGTGACCTCTGTCATCAAATAAGGCATTTAACATAGGTCCGGGACCTTGGAAAGGGAAATGTCAAAGTTAGTCATATAACTTTCTTGAAACAATAAAACGAAAATAACTTACCTTCATCTAAGCCATAAAACACAGGCTCCAAAAATGAGATGGCCACAGACGGCTCATCCCAGCCCACACAAGGGCTTCCTCCGGCAACGCCCGCATTGGAGTTGGATCAGAAACCAAAACACGTAACCACTCTTGCCCCTCATGGGCAGCAGGGGTAATGTTTGGAAGTGCCTCATTGACCGGACGATGTACCATAGTTTCCGGTACCACATCTTCAGAAATCCAGAAGAATTTGTTCTTCCAGTCTTTGGAACCTCCCTCAACTTCTAGACCGATTTTCCTGTCAATTATCGCCTGACAGGTAAACCACCTGTTTCGATTGGTCATCCGGTAAAAAACAACGAACCGATCAATACGAGGTACCATCTCATGAGCCATACACACGAATTCGTAATGACGAATTCGCATGACGGCGTGAGGGTGCAACTGGGATAATGTATCCCAAAAGCACCCAATATTCTCATAAAAAACTTTGTCACAGGAAAACGGAAATTTCCATGGACAAAGAAGTCTGAGTAAACAGCCATTTTCCCAGGAGGGGGAAATTGGCTATAGAACCGGCAGCAGGAAACTCCGGCCCTGGCGTGAGGTCGAAGACTCACTCAAAATTAAACCAAATATAACTAAACAGATAACAGTAAGTGGGTATTGAACACAGGGAGTTTATGGAAAATGCGTTACTGAGTAGCTATAAAATTAATCTAAATTAATCTAAGTGCAAAATGTAAATTCAATGATTTGCTTGTTTGATTTTTTTTATTAACAAAAATAACTAAAACAATAAACAAGTTTTAAACAATATAAGAAACAATGCTCTCTCCCGATTTCAGGTTTCCAAAGTTTATAAAGTTAATGTTTACTTGTGAGATGAACTACACAATTATAGTTCGTGAAAATGCGTTTGGATGCGATAAGAGAGGACTAAGCACTTGGATTACAAAAACGCAAGGTTGTCACTCAAAAATCAGTTTAGTATTATTAACCCTAATTCTCTTCTACTAAACCTCGATTGCCTATGGCACCAAGAACGGATAGTCAAGAACACGAATTATAACATACTAACAATTAAAAAACAAACACACAATCACCTTAGCACAATAATCAAATGATCACAATACTATCTCACCAATAACATAAACGATTAACAATTATCCAAGTAGAAAACCTTACAATTAGGGAGAGAACAATAAGAGTACTAGCCACATATCGTTGGATTAATCATCACATCAATTAGGTTAATCGAACGGATCATAAACCCAAACAAATGATTATAATCACCAAAGTCTTGTTCTTGCTCTCAAAAATTCGTCCCTAGGTTGTTTAGAATGAAAAGATAGGTGAAAAACACCAAAAAATGGAATAAAAACAAAGGTAAATTGGCAGTTACGGCGCGGACCGTGGCCCACGGTTCACACCGTGGCCCATGGTACAGTTATGGTGACCAGGGAAGCCACGGTACGGTGGATTCTGATGTTTTTGAGCTGGGTTGACCGTGGGCCACGGTGGAACAGTTGCTCAATTTCTTGTTTTCCTCATATCTTTCTCGTTTCAACTCAGTTTTCTTCGTCGTTTTCGCCCACGTTCTTGTGATTTCATCCTCTATCTCCTCATACCTGAAAATAACCACACAACAGTAGTTATCTAGTTCCCATGAAATTAACACTTAATGCATAGATTTTTATATCATTTAAGCACACTTACGGGTCATCCTCTGATGCACCCGTCAGGCCCACACTCCGGTGGAATACCGTACGTATCGATGAGTTTATGGTATTCGGACAAGTCCCATCGAACCTCCATTTCGTCAATTTCATATTGAACACTCGACATCATATCGAAGTGGTTTCAGGAAAAGATCAAACAAATAGTTTAAGTTTTTAGCGAAAGAAAGCGACGAAGTATTCAGAATTCAAAGGCAATAAAATTTCAATAAGAAGTTAAACTCCACTATTTATACTCATCGCAATTAATGCGATGGGATATGAACAGTGGAGAGAAGAAACACTACCCAGTAGACAAGCGCCACGTCACACGGGAAATTCGAAAAAGAGAAAAAGGCGAACAGTCGGGTACAGTGACAGCCGGCATAAACGTCATATCCTCTGACACACGCGCCTGCGAGTGGTCAACTTGTCCTTTTTCATGATTATCCACAACAACATAAGATATTTCTCACCTACTTGCAGAATAAGAAATCCCAAAATACGCATTAAGTCCAAAATTTCACCCGCATAAAGTACTTCACGCGGAAGAAACACTGTACTGGGGGGACTTATAGAGGTAGGGTACTGAAAAGACCCAAATACCCTTAAATAATACCCGCGGGTCAGTCATAAGTCCTTCATAAGACACCCGCGGGGCATATGGGTCACCCGCACAATCACCTAAGGAAGAAACACCCTCACAGGACGTGCGGAAGCATCCTGGCACCCTCAGAAGTTATCCGCGAAACGGAATATTCGTCCGCATAAATAATTATGAGGTAATGCCCCGGGACAGCTGTCATTAATTGATAACATTCTAGAAGATATACCAAGATGCTTTGTTGAGCAATACGTGATGTATTAACCAATCAGTAAAGGACACCTGGCCAGGTCGTTATAACCATGCACATGGCCAAGGTTGTCTACCGTCCTATCATATAAAGACACGTGTCCAGGTTGTTATACATGCACATGAAGCGTATAATCTAAACCTGAAATATGAGAACACGTGTCCAGGCGGTTACAATAGCATCTTCCAAAGGGACAGCTGGCCCAATCACCTTCCCACACTCTTCGGCTATAAATACTTCCTCAACCATCATGAGGTATTCATATTCACTCCGACTGTACTATCTCAATTTACTTAAGTACTTTATCTTCATCGGAATTGTACTTATTCTCACGCCGCAGGGTGGTTACGGGAAGACCTCCCCTCTTGTCCTTCCCGTAACGAGCTCACGGTGTCTATTTTGCATGTTCACGTCACTGGACTTTGGTAATTCACTTCATATCTTATTGGCAGTTAACCGTACCCTACCCTGTGGACTCATTGGATCTAGGACCCGTCTAGGGGAGTAGATCCGTGTTTCTTCAGCAACCTTCTCTCTTTCTTGGATGAATGTGATATTTAACTTCAAATAAATTAATTATTCATTTGATTAGCTTAGATTAAACTAGACCCATGAACCGCGACGAAATTTGAGTAAACTATTTTTATGGTATTTCGTTTTGCTCTCCTCGTAGAATTATTAATGTTAAATAATATGGTACGGAAAATAAATGCGTTATTACTCTGTCTTTCCAAATTAGTCGATTCTAAATGAAGTAAGAGAAACCAATTGCTTTTAATAATTGTGGTTTTGGTCGGGTTTGAAAACCTAATAATCAAAATAATACATCAACTTTAAGGCCACCCATAGTGGATGATGGCCTGGGGCGAAATTATGACGACTTGGGCGAGCACACCCTCCCCCCTCCTCCTCGAGATGTGGGGCGATAGGGGGGGTCTTTTTGTCGGGCGAATTGTTTGTGTGTGGATTGAATATTATTATATATGTTTGTGTTATATATATATATATATATATATATATATATATATTAGCTTACAACACCGTTATATCCCAAAAACAAATTCCTACCTTTTGCTGACTGGGCTCCACATGTCGCAATTCGCCCAATTTATAGCTCATCCACTACACATAGCCTAATAGTGAACGCCCCTATGATCATACTTCTATGATACGTCAATTGCTTGCTTTTGATGTCCATTCTATATATCCCTCTTTGTCTTTAAAAATTAAAAGATTTAACAAATACAATATTGGTAATTTTATAAGTTATATTGATAAATAGTGTATATATATTAAATATATATTTAAATATTTATAAATTCTAATATGTCTTAAGGATAGGTTTCTATATCTCATGAGGGTTGGTTTTAAAAGTTTATGAGAGGATATTGCAAATTTTTTCAGGGAATTCAGAATTTTCAAGTATCTATAACATTAAAAGAAATTGAAGGGGGTTACCACCCATACTCCAATACAAATAGGTATGCCCATGAATGTCAGAATTGTCACATCGACGTCACCTACACCACCATGGTTGTCGACTACACCATGAACGCTACTAGTGTAACATCCGGCCTCTCGCACCACCAATATTGTCCGCTCTACCCACAAAGAGCTCACGGATTTGTTTTTGGTTGCCCAAAACGCGTTGGTGATTGAAGAGGCAGGACATTACTTATGAATCAGTGATCTCTCTTGTCCACGGCCGATTTGGGATAGCCTAAGAGTGGGACAATGTTGTGTTTGCCAAGGGTGTTACAGACAACCCCCCTTTGGACTCATCGTCCTCGATGAGGCGTGTCCCAACATCCCGAATGGCACAAGAGTGGCTTTGATACCAACTGTTACATCCGGCCCCTCGCACCACCAATATTGTCCGCTCTGCCCACGAAGAGCTCACGGATTTGTTTTTGGTTGCCCAAAATGCGTTGGTGATTGAAGAGGCAGGACATTACTTATGAACCAGTGATCTCTCTTGTCCACAGCCGATGTGGGATAGCCTAAGAGTGGGACAATGTTGTGTTTGACAAGGGTGTTACAACTAGTCACTGTAAAAACATATGGTTGGAGCGTCAACTTTTATACTTTCATTTTTTTAAATCCACTCATGACATAAATCAAGTCTATCTTGTTTAGAGCTCGCTTTTACCCGCACCAATTTAATATTAAGAAAAAAAAACACAATTTGTTTAACACAAAACCGTTTTAAGTCGTTAACTCAATTCGACACAACCCGAGCCATTCGTTTTACCATGCTTAAATTATCAAGCCAAATCAGATCACGTTTTCCACGTCTTTTTAGCTGTTATTTCTGTGACACCCGAGCTTTTTAAGACTAATCCTATGGTAATGTAATCCGTGTTTATTGTGTAATCTCGTATTATGGAAAATAAAATAATAATATTTTAGTCTTAAGACACTAAGAATATGAATATTATATTTTATTGTGTTCAAAAAGTTAAGTTTTGGCGCGTATCGAATACTGCTCAAAACTGACACTGACAGCGACCCGGGTAAGGTTAAAAGTCCAAATAAATTCCTAAACGTCGGGAACGATCTAAAATAATATAAATCTAGTAAATATATTAATATTAGGTCATAAGTATAATTTTAGAATGTTCGATTCGCGAAATTTAGATAATAAGTGAGTAGAAGCCAATACCGCTCACCGTAAGGACCCGAAACCAATCAACTTCAAAAATTTACATCTTTATATGGTTTCGAAGCTAATTTTACAAGGAATTCAGATATGTGATTGGTTTTACATAAAACTAATCCTAAATAGTTGTATTTTATAAAATATGATCAAAGGGGTAAATAAAATACATTGTTAATTAATAAAACAAAAAAATAAGATATTTACACAACCCCCCCCCCCTAGCCGTCCATCCTTCACACTACCCTAACTCTTGGTTTGCTTTCTCATCACTCTACATACATGCATGCACAACACATAAACCTATACTTCCACTTGTCCCAACATTATCACCATATTAATACTCCATCTTCCAACATAGACCACCACCCCTTTCTCTCCCTCCCTTCCTCCTTCTTGCGGCCGAACCCCACCCCCACTCCCTTCTCTCTATTTTATTTTCATATTATTATCCAAATAACAATCAAAACCCTAGCATCAAATCAAGAAAAATGGGTTAGAAGCAAAGTTAGGAAGATTCAAGCCTTGATCATACACCAAGAGACCATCCATCTTATTTTCTTGTACCTCTCTCTAAAACCCTAAGGTAAATCCGAAACCCTAGTTTCATTCTTTAAGTTTTGGATGCAAAATACTTGTTCTTGCATCTTAAAAGGGTTCACACAAACAACCAAACCCTTAAACTCATGTGAAAATGGAAGATTTCAAAGTGTATATGTATGCATGTATGACACGTGGGCTATGTGTGTGTGTATGTGGAACCCGAATCCACATATACATACATACACACATGCATATCACTTCCATATTCATATTGGTTAAGCTTGGTTTGGTGATTTTAAGATCTAAAGGATTAAAAATGAGATTAAAAGATGAGAATACAAAGAGATAGAGAGAGAGAGAGAGTCGTGAGTTAGAGAGAGTATGAATATGTATATTTTCAAATGGTTAATGTTACATACACATGTGTGTTTTGATGATTTATGCTTAAATAATGATATGCATGTTAAAATTTGATAATACATATATGACTCTTGAGAAAAATAAGAATGATATGATAATAATACAAGATTGGTAATAATATTAACTTAGATATATGTTCTTGTTAATGAAAACACATAAACTATACATGCATGTAATCTACTTAAGATTTTTATGTTTAAATCTAAATTGTTACTAGTAAACTTGTTAATACGATTTTGAAAATTGTTTACATGGATTAATAAAATAATATTGATAAGTTGAAAAACAAGAAAGTAAAAGTATACAAAAAGTTGTCATAAAAAGCTATGACAAATCTTGAAAAAGTAACACTTTGATATATGCAATAAAAATAATAAATAGGATACAAAAGGAATAGAATAAAATCTGATTTGTTAGTTTTTTTAAATATTACAAATCATTAGAATTTAATATCATAAGTATAGTTAATAATGTGTGACATAATACACTTATGATATGAAATAAATACATGTTTTTAGTTAATAAAATATGATTTTTATGACATAATATTAATTCTGGAAATTTATATATTTTTGCATGTTTATAATAAGTAGATTGGATGTGTTATATGTTATACATGCTTTATTTTCTTTAAAATGAGTGTCGATTACTTAACTAGTCGAAAAATCGGCTTTTTAAAGCTAACCGACAAAGATTTTAGGAGCAGAAATAAAACAGCCCCTAAAACTTAAAAACTCATATATATATTACACCGTATAAGGTGTGTAAAGTGGTCAAGATGATAAAACTTGACAATAAGCGAGTCACGTCGCGAAAGACGACGCGAAAACGTTAAAAATGACCATTACCGACAACAAATATATTTTTGCAAACTAAAGTATAAAACACATTTACTTCAGCTATAAAAACTATATTTTTACTTAAAAAGATTAATTTTCCATAAAAACATTAAACAATTCATCGTTAAACGTTAAACCGACAAAACCGGTAAAATATGACAAGTTAACATAAGTATTGTAAAATTTTTGAAAGACATAAATAATTCAGCAAATAAAAAGAGGTTTTACTATAATTACATTTAAATATTAATTTAATAATTAATAAACAATTTTAAGAAAGTACTTAAGTGTTTTAATTGCATAATTGATGATAAGGTAGGAAAATGTATATGGTAGTAATATAGAAATAGATATATAAAATATATGTGTATGTATATATATATATATGCTTATGATATATATGTTATGTACTTGAGTGAAAATAGAATATGGACTTAACCAAACCAAAGCCGTCAGTGGGTTGTTGAACACTAAAACTAATAAACAAGTTAAACAATTTTGAAAGGACTGAAATAGTGGTGTAAACACTTTAAGTTGAAAGAACAACTTAGGATTATTTTGGAAATAAATTATTAAAAGCGTGTACTAAATGAATAGGACACGAGAAGTGAACGAAAACTGACAGTAACAGTCAAAGTGAGTTCCTCAGAAATTCCCACCATTTTAAATATTTTAAATGATTTATAAATGTTTTCGGGGAGGAAACACGTTTGTGTCAAAACACATTTTATTATCTTAACAATTGTGATATTGTAAGGGCTTTAGATTTGACCGACGTTGGTTAACGTGGCCGAGCTGACTAGAATAAATATTCACTAGAATAAATATTCAGGGAAATTGTGATTATCGCAGTTTTATAATCATTAACTGTAAAAAGGCATAGAAATATTGATAGATCTATCGGGTGACGCCCTGCCTACCGACCAGTCGCGCTGGTTTAATGTTGGGGGCAAATATTTTAAATTATTGTACGCTTTGATTATAGGTTTAGTAGCACTACATTTGTTATATTCCTTGCTAGTTTATAACTATCACAAATGTTGAAGAATAAAATGTTATTTCGAGAACTATCGTTGTAATAAGAAAGGAGTCCATTTGTTTTGTCGTTGAGGCAACTATATGATTTTTAAACAACTTTCGTGTAAGTTGGCCTTGGTCCCGTGGAGTCAGGGTAAAATATAGATATTGTTTGTATATGGACAAAATAGTTTCGAAATGGAGAAAGTGAAATTTAATGAAAAAGGATATTTTATATTATTGAGAACTCACCAACCTTTGTATTGACGTATATTTTAAACGTGTTTTTCAGGTAAAGGAAAACTTGGCGCTTCGTGAAGAAAACGTGGAAAAATGCGGGATTTTAGATCCCGACAGTTGGACATAATGTTTTAATATAATAAGTACTCTGATGACTTGAAACTTGTGTTTTCAATAATAAATGTCCAACTTGTACATTAATGGTGTGTGTTTAAATATTGTATGGCTAATCGGCGTCTGTCACCACTCGAACGTCTTAATTAAGACTTCCGCTGCTAAGTTAAGTTTTTCGGGGTGTGACAATTTCCACAATAGTTGGCATTAATTCACAAGCAACGAACATACCAAGAAAATTATTTGACATGGTATTTGGTAATGTATTGATTGCTTCTTTAATGGTAACTTAATTAAACATTCACGTATCTTCAAACACGGTCTTCAATTTACGGTTGACATGTCAACTAATTAAAAGTAAAATGTTTAAGGCAAATTTTATTTGCTCCCGGGATTCAAACTCAAGACTTTTAAGTGCTTAAAAGACTTTGTCCCTCGCTAATTATATTTTTAACAAATACTAATTACTTAAATATTGAGTAAATTAAAGTGTTTAATTAGAGGTGCATAAAAGTTTATTTACCGAGTGGTGGTTCTTTTAAAAATATTTATCAAACTAGTCTGTTTTACCAACTTATCATATTTCTCTTTATTTCCCTAATTTTTTTCCTTTTAATAAACTCACATATTTATCCTCAACCGCCCAACTTGTTTCCCAGCCAAACATGTGTTATTGTTTTATGAATCGTTCAAATACAAAACTGTTATAATTTATAATAAAAATAATAGTGTGTATTATAAAATAAGTATAGATGTATTAAACTCATAGGCTTGTTATATCTTGTCATTAATAAAATAAAAGAAACTAATAAAAGTTTAGCCTTTTTTACATAATTTTGGCCATAATGTTTTAGTGTTAGGATTAAATATAAAGATATTAAGTAAGAAGTGAATGAATAACTAAAGTTTTTATGTTAACATTAGACTAAATATTATTATTATACAATTTATGAACCAAGCTAATTATTATCACTCTACGTTATTTTTTTATAGTGTAATTCTTATAGTTCAAAAATATAGCTAGAGTGATAATAGTTATTCTAGTTATTTAACATTTATATTAAACACTATGTTAGTTATCCGTGAAGCACACGAGTTAAAATATTTAATTTTTTTAAATAACATAATGTAAAATACAAACAAAAAATGTATCACATATATAAAGATATAATATACGGTAAAAAAATTACACATTACGTAATTTGGAAATAAAAAGTTGTTAAAAAATTCATAAATCATAAATTATTTCTTTGTTATTTTCTATATCAAAACTTAGTTGTAAATAGCTACTTTTTTAAACCAACTCGTGGACCAAAACTCATTATAATCTTAAACTGTTTTGACATGAACAATGTTTGATACTTTAACCGGTTAAAGAAACTCATCTGTTTCGTATTGGTTACTTATAAAATCTAATATTAATAACTAATGCAATATATTTTATATTAAACAAATTAACATATTTATGATGGTATTAATCCTTTTAAATTATGATGAAATTATTAAAAATTGAAAATTAAAAATTAAAAAGAGAAATGTATTTAATATGAGAGAGATGAGGGAAAATTTGTAAGGATCAACATAGTGATGACATGTGTCATTTAGAAAGTTTTATTTATTAAACAACTAGGTTATTAACCCGTGTACGACACGGGTGGAATATAGAAATCGTCAACTAAAGATATATTAAAGATGATAAAAGTTTGTTTCATATGTTTATTGGGAGAATTATTTGATATAACTGCAATTCATATTCCTAGGTAAACAAAGTACTTAAAACAAAAACTTACTAAAAAAGAATATTCATAAAACATTGTTTGGAAACATAATTTAAAACTTTAAAAATTACAAATTTATAAACTGCTAAATATTTCCTTATAAACCATATTTGTTGTCTTGTTTGTAACTATACCTTACTTTTCCAAAATATGCATTTTAATACAATATATACTCTTCACTATTATAAAGCAACATATTGTTGACCATAAGTAGAAAAGGGGTCTCTCATATATATTCCAACTCTTGTTAGTGATCTTCTTTGAGTCGTTACAATTATATCGTGCTAATCTATTGTGTCACCAATATCACCAACGATTAACGCTGCAACTTTAGAAAATTTTGGCAGGTTGCAAGTCCGTGCATCTTTTTGCCTTGTTCCAATAATGCACAACTTTAAATCCATACCGGGATCGTTTTTAAAACAATCGCTTACCATACGGTATCCTTGAACCAAAAGATTTTAAGAATCCAACATTATCTTCAAGTAATTCTTTATTTCTTTATCTAATATTTCCGAACTTGATTCTAAGTCGTTACGTAAGAAAATGATTATGTGTTAAAAATAATAGATTGTTCATAAAAAATATAGAAAATAATAAATGATGTTTTAAATATCCACCTTGAGTCGTGACAATTATGATATACAATACGTAAATTCAGTTATTTCATATAATAATCTTTATTTATGATTTTTTTAATAAGTTTTTGATATATTTATCCACTATTAATTCAAAGTGTCAAACCAAAATTTGGTGTGATTTATTATAGAAATAAAAATTCATACTGATATTATTATATTACATTTTGTGTGCATAAAAATGATATTTTCAAAAAAAATATTGTCACGGATTTAAAATATAATTTTACAAAGACTAAGATTTTGTTGTAAAAAAATTATCTTAAAATAAAAAGAGAAATGTTCAACACGGGTTAGTAAATCAAAGAACCGTTTACCACACAGGTGGAAAATATATATTATGTTATACACTATAATGAATTGTAAGAAGTTGTATTTCTAAAAAAAATATAATTATATATGTAAGGTATTTATAAGAATAAAATTACAAGTTCAATCATCTTTATAACTTAAACCATGAACCAAAAAAATACATTAAGAATAACATGTAAAATCTATTTAATTCATATGTTACATGCCCAAAAACTTTGTAACATTAAGAAAAACGTTCAAAATATATGCTTTAGTAGGTTATGGGTTAGTGACCCGTGTACTACACGGGAGAAAATTATATAAAAAATATCAATTATAAATATATGCTAATATATTGAAATATATTGTGAATTTTTTACTTATATGAACTAAATAGTTTTATATAAATGTTATGTTTTTGAAATGTATCCAAAAATGGAATGTGTAGTAAGTCATTGCTAATAATTATAATATTTCATTTACTGAACTACTCACTAAACTTTCTTTGAAAATGATCAAATAAGAATGCAAGCATTGTTATGATCCTTAAACTCTTTTTGTTTTAGCCTATCACATTTAAATACAATCACAAAAATAATATAAAGAAAGTCAATTGAATGTTTAAGAATCCACTTGGTGACATCGTTACCATAAACAGAAAAAATAACTACAAAGTAAAAAATAAAATTAGAAATAAAAAAATATATATATGTCAAAATTTGAGAAATCTTAAAATCACTTAATGATATGATTAATTTTAATTTTTTTAAAAGCATTAAAATCATGTAACAATAATATTATATAAGACATTTATGAACGTATTAAAAGATAAGTATTCAAATATTGATATTGATATAATAAAGGAAATCATTATTGTAAGTCAAATCTAATATTAAATGTTACCATAATAATATTAATTATACATCTATATACCCATAAATAACTATATAATTATGGTAATACTTTGAATAATTGACTGAAAGTTTAAAAGCTGCAATATAACTTGTTGATCATTCAAAAAAATAACTACAATATAATAAAAATCTATAATACCTAAAAAAAAA
Source organism: Bidens hawaiensis (assembly GCF_021521415.1). Taxonomy (NCBI): domain Eukaryota; kingdom Viridiplantae; phylum Streptophyta; class Magnoliopsida; order Asterales; family Asteraceae; genus Bidens; species Bidens hawaiensis. The sequence goes on from NW_027495471.1 coordinate 18,127, forward strand.
ATATGAATAATAACGTGATAGTAACCCAGTCACCAACTCCACATATTAACTCACAAATCTGTTACCTATACAGCTTGAGAAATCTTGACTAAATAATTTAGATATAATTACAAAATTTATAATCAAATCGGTTATTTAGAAATACTCCCAAAAATTTATAACAATTGATAGAAGTTTCAAGATAAGATTCACACGTGTTAACAGCCAAAATAAAAATTGATCATATAAAAATGATTTAATTTACATGAACTGTGTAACCTACATAAATACATAAATAATCGTAACTTAATATCCATTGTTGTACAAAAAGAAAACCAGTTTTCCATCAAATACTCCTAGGCAATTAGCTATTTTATAAGTTGGGTCGCTATAACCTGAAATGATTAAAATTAAATTAATGTTACATAATATACTATTCCGGATAAATTAAAAATAAATACATATATTTTGGTCTAGTTAGAATTACCAATGGTGGATAGATGCAATTAGAGAAATTTTAATCACAACCTAAATAAACCATTCATTGTATGAAAGATAGAGTAGTTATAGAAACTTCAACATGTAATTTGAATCTTGGAGTTTGATGTAGAACCTAAACAGATTATAGGAAAATCATATTAGAATTAAAAACAATACAAACAACAAAGTGCAAAAAAATGAAATGACAATGACAATAGCGAATAATACATAAGAATCGACCATTAGCGTAGAATAAATACATTACCGGAATATGGAAAAGAAAGTCGGCAAAAATGGCTAAACCGCAAGAGAGAGAGAGAGAGATATATATATATGTATATATATATATATATATATATAGAGAGAGAGAGAGAAGGGGGGGGGGAAGATATAAAATCATTTCTATGGACCACTCCTCTCCTGGTTTATTGTTGTCCTTCAAACGCCATAGTCTGAGTATACGAACCTTCAGTACACAATCGTTGTTCGAAACATCCAAACCGTTGAACATGGTAATGTTTGATGCTTCCATGTTGTTGTGTAACAAATAAAAAATTCAAGCAATGATTCAAGATTCATTAATTAACCTTTAGATGAGTTAAAAAAAATATTTATCCGTATGAAAGAAAATGAAAAACGTTGACAATGATACAAATATGAATTGAAGAGTAAGTAAGTGAGAAGTGTGTGAATCTCTTTATTCTGGTTATAGTATATATAGATAAACAGCATTTGTTAGAAAGTTTGAATTGTTAAAAAAAATGGAAAGGTCTAAATACAGTTAATTTAAGGAATACAATCAGGGATTTCAAAAAATGTAATTGATATTGATATAAACTTATTTTACTACTAATAAATATAGTAAAATTAAAGAATATATTAGGGATTTGTATAATAACCGATTAATAAATATAGTAAATTTGCATAATGTAATTAAGGATTTATTTTTAACAAAATCATAATAACTCATAAGTTATAAATGATATAAATTCAATTATATTATAATTAATGTTTATAAAATTAGACATTAAGTTGACTACGAATTCAAATTGATATAAATTCAATTATATTATAATTAATGTTTACAAAATTAGACATTAAGTTGACTACGAATTCAAATTCCGATTTTGAAAAGTTGTTAGGTATTATTAATGATATGAATCAATAAAAATCAAAATACTATAACTGTAAATTTAGAATCAATTACACATTAAAAAATTAACAAATACCATAATTGAAAATTGCAATCAATGACACATTAAAAACTTAAAAATTTAACATTTAACATAAAATGTAATTGAAATCTGGAATGAATTATACATTAACTATTAACCATATGAAACATTGGAATTATCAATTAAAAATATCAATTAACATTAACAATTAAGATTAAGAATTAAACATGTTATCCTAACAATATAAAATACTAACCTAGGATAATTAAACATACTATCCTAACAATATAAAATACTAACCAGAAAAAACATCGATTGACGGTAAACCAACCATCAAAGTGAAGATCTGATTAACAATCGACATGGATCTACTCATCGATTGACGGAAATCGTTTCCGGGATGTAATTGAGTATTCCGTTTATCGTCGATTGCCCTTATTTAGACGAACGACGGTGTCAATTGAATATGTCGGATCTAATCAAATCATTGTCCGATTGACATAAAATAATAGCCGATTGTATGGAGGATTTTGTTGATTAGGTAAGGTTGAGTATGAAGGAAAGGGTGTAATGAAGTTGAAAGAATTGAAACTTGGAAATCGGTATTATTATTGACTTAAATGAATACATTAATTATTTTAATTATTAGGAATAGAATTTATTTTTTATTTATTTAAATGGTAAGAAAAATAGAGAAGTGCAAGGTAATTTTGGAAGGAAAGGTAATCTTCCAATAGGAAAGGGGCATGTGGAGGCAAACTAATTTGTTTTAATAGTATAGTAGAATTTTTTAATTTAGCCTGAATAAATTAGACAAATTGGTAATTCTTGACATTTATGCCTAATTAAAAATTATTCAAATATAAAATATGGAAAATTTATTGAGATTGGAGACTAATAAAAACTACAAAAGAGTGTTCAAAATTCGGTTCTTAAAAACATAAATAAATAAATGTATAAATGATCGGAATGTGTAAGGCCCCGTTACCGGTAACCCTACTTTCGTGTTGGATTTACTCATAAACACAGTTCTAAATATCAGAGTTAATTAAAACATTTACGCGGAATATAAAACTTTCATAAAACTTTACATAATTCATAACTTGTCTCAAAACATCCTTTGTCTTTCAACATTAAAGCATTAAATTAAAACATCATAAGTCTTCAGATGCCAGACTCTTGTTCAGTGCCACGTGTCTCCTCAAGCGAGCTGCCTCATCCTACTCACCTGCGTGCATACTAAAAGTCAGCTACGCTGAGTGAGTTCTAGATAATCACATAATCATACCATTCACATAACATTATATTCTTTCATTCATACTTTTATACTTTCATACTTTCATACTTTCTTACATTCATACTTTCTTACTTTCATACTTTCTTACTTTCTTTTGTATTAACTTACTTTCATATCTTAGGTTATAAAGAGCATTACGCCCTACATTCCTCGAGTATTATTAGGGCTCGGTACCCTCTTTCCTCGAGTATTATTAGGGCTCGGTACCCTCTTTCCTCGAGTATTATTAGGGCTCAGTACCCTCTTTCCTCGAGTATTATTAGGGCTCGGTACCCTTCTTCCTCGAATATTAGTAGGGTTCGGTTCCCTAGTTCTCGAATATTAGTAGGGTTCGATTCCCTCTTCGTTACCATACAACCATACATCATACCTCGAGTATTATTAGGGCTCGGTACCCTTTTCGTAACCATACAACCATACATTATCATTTCTTTCTTCTATTATCTCTATCATGTTCATACACATAAACATACATAACATACTTACCTTATACATAGCGTTACAACCTGACAGTACGTGCAATATCCGGAGATCGTTCACGTACCATCAAGCAATCATTCATACATTTCACATTATCCACATAAGGCATACACTTATCTCTTAGGATAAGTGTATTAACAAACATGTTGAGTATGCACACAGCCCCGAAAACATAACACATAAATGGGGCTAGAAACTCACCTGAACACGGTTACGTTCTCCGTTGATCGTAATCCCTTTCTTCAGTTGTGCACGGCTGACTGTATAACAAGTATACATATCAATTTAACTATCACTACTTATAACATCTTTCTAGTCTTAATTACTACCCACAACGAACGGGGGTCCGGGGGCAGCGCCCCTGGCAGCGGGGTCTAGGGGCGGCAGCCCCTAGCAGGGTCCAAGGGGCAGAGCCCCTGGCTGGGGTCGAGCTGCCAGGTCAGCTTGGAAAAATTTTATTTCCATTAACTGTCTTAACACATTTTTCATTAGATTTTTAATTTATTTTCTAATCGAACTTGACTTTAGGCGAAGTTAACCTTAGGCGAACTTAGCTTTAGGCGAAGTTACCAGCTAGGCGAACTTAGCTTTACAGCGAAGTTGCCATCAAGCGAACTTGGCTTCAGGCGAAGTTGTCATCAGGCGAACTTGGCCTCAGGCGAAGTTACCAGTTAGGCGAACTTAACTTTACAGCGAAGTTGCCATCAGGCGAACTTAAACCTCAGGCGAACTTGTCATCAGGCGAACTTAAACCTCAGGCGAACTTGTCATCAGGCGAACTTAGCTTGCAGGCGAAGTTCATCAGGCGAACTTAGCTTGCAGGCGAAGTTCATCGCTTGAAGGCGAAGTTGCCCAGATGAAGGCGAAGTTGCCCAGATGAAGGCGAAGTTGCCCAGACAGCCTGCTGTTTGGTTTCTGTCCAACATTTCGAGCGATTTTAACACCCCCGCTATGGTTCAATATCACCCACTACGCTTCCCGACCATTTCCGGTCACATAACACTAAAAAACTTGGATCTTTAAACTTCAAAGTTCAAGAATCTTACCTTTTTGAGCTTGTTGGATCTTGTTTCCTTGCTTAATCACAACCAACCGCTCTCTCTTCTCTCTCGGATCTTGGTCTCTCTCTCTACGGCTCTCGGCCTCTCTCTCTCTCCTCGGATCTCGCCCGCCGGTCGGCTTGTGTATGGGGTGTGTGTGTTTTGGAAGTGTGAAGGAATAGATGTAAATGAAGATATTTTTGGGTTTAGGGGATATTTATATCCCTTAAATCCCATTCTCATTTAACCCATCTCAATTAATCCAAGTCCCTGATCCGCTCCTACCCGACATTAATAATTAAAAACGCGAAATCACTAACATAACTTTCTTTATTCAACATTATAAATTTTAGGATGTTACTGAATGTATCATTAAAATTAAAGATGATGAATATTTATCATAAATAAGCAATCATAGTGAATATCTAAGATTTTTTAAATATAAATTTGAAATAAGTAATAAACAGCATATTATATTTGTCAAATAAATTAATGTGTATTATCTATCTAATATAAAAGACAAGTTTGGCGCCGTTAAGTCGTTATTGGGTCACTTGGCGGCACCTTACTTGTCCATAACATTTTGTTATTTGTTTTTTTGTTTTTTTCGTTCGGTATCGTAACGAATATAACGGAAGCTGATCGAACAACAATTTTATTTGTTTAAAATTTGGTGCCACTAAGTCGTCATTGGGCCACTTGGCGGCACCTTACTAGTCCATAACATTTTGTTATTTATTTTTTTGTTTTTTTTTTCGTTCGGTATCGTAACGACTATAACGGAAGCCGATCGAACAACAATTTTATTTGTTTAATTTCGATATCGTAACGAACGTGACAGGAACCGACATACTTTGCATAGACTTACTGATGTTGCCTCAACGCCCGGGACCGACAACGTTCGGGTTTTACCAACCCCCGTGTTTACCGACCGACGCCACCTCACTGGTCCATTCAATTTTTAATTTTTCCTTTTTTAGCTCCGGTACCGTAACGAACGTAGCCGAAACCAACTGAATTTGTCTCCGGGTACCGCCTCAATGCATGGGATGACAACACTTGGATTTTACCACCGCCCGGGTTTATCGACCAAACAAACGTCATATTAAATAATTTATTTTTTTTATATGTTAATTTGAAGAATATGTTTTTTGGGTGGTGTCTATACCATAACGCACGTAAATGATACTGACCGAATTCTTATTGTTTCACTGGCATAATGCTCGGGTTTTATCAACACCCGATTTCAACGTTGAGGTTTTACCAACTGCCCCGACGCAACGCGTTAGGCACAACACTAGTTTAATATAAAACTTATTAATTTTCGAGCATATTCAAAAGTAAAGTATTTAAATTTTTAATATACATTAAATTTGCCATTTATACTAATAAAAAATTTGGTCAAATATAAAAGATGGCAAGTTTGTTGACATTGAAAACTATTAAAAACTTCTAAAGTTTGTTGCAAGAGTGGTCAATTTCGGTTTTTAAAAACAAAAATAAATAAATGTAAATATTATTATAAAAAACTTCCCTTTTTTTTAGAAATTTACTAACTAAACAATGTACTATTAATTTTTGTAATTATCACGAAATTATTGTCAAGACTTTAGCATCATTAACTTATTTAAAAGTAAATTCATTAGATAATTTTTTTTTCAATTTTATACATTAATCTTGACCTTTATGCCTGATGAAAAATTGGTCAAATATAAAATATGGAAATATTTTATTTTCTATTTAGTTTATTAATTTATTTTTAATTTGAACGAAATAATTTAGACGAATCGGTAATTCTTGGCATTTATACCTAATAAAAAATTGGTCAAATATAAAAGATTTAAAGTTTATTGAGATTGGAGAATATTAAAACTAAAAAAGAGTGGTCAAATTCGGTTCTTAAAAATATAAATAAATAAATGTATAAATGATTAGAATGTATCATAAAAATTAAAGATGATGAATATTTTAAAATAAATAAGCAATTATAGTAAATATCTAAGATTTTTTAAATATAAATTTGAAATAAGTAATACACCATATATTAACTTGGTCAAATAAATTAATGCGTTTTTAATACAAAAATTATTAACTTTCAAGTATACTCAAAAGTAAATTATTTAAAATTCCCCATATATATTAAATATGTCATTTATGCTAATTAAATTTAGTAAAATATAAAAGATGAAAAGTTTGTTGAGATTGAATACTACTAAAAACTAAAAAAAGATTGTTATAATAATGGCCAATTTTGAATTTTAAAACAGAAATAAATAATTGTAAATATTATTATAAAAAAACATTTCATTTTTTGAAAGTTCAATAAATAATTGTTAAAACTTTCAATATAAGATTCAAAAATTTTAGCACAGAAAAAATAAAGATTGTTATTCATATAAACATGAATTAATTTATATGAATTATCTAAGCTACATAAAATAAAAAATGATAGAAAATTAATAACTAAAATACATTAGTAATGATCAAAACAAACACAGCCAACTTACTCTACATCAAATACTTTTTCCATACAATTAGCCAATCTACCAACTTGGGCCGTCATAAACTAAAATTATTAAAAATAAAGTAATGTTAGATATACTAAACTATTAAAAAGCAAATTAGTAAGAATTATCAATGAATGTAATCGGAATAATTAGCATGATAATTTCGATAAGGAAATAAATCAACAATATTTTCGTATATCTCAAAACCTTCAACATGTCTATTGAATCTTGGAAGGAGTAGGTGGAAGTCCTACCAAGGCTAGAGCTAGTCTCCAAATCGTCCTTAAACTGTAAATATGAATAGAGGGAGCTCTCAACATATAAAAATAAATCTGTAAATATGAATTTCAAGAAATCTTACATCAGTAAGAACACGCATTTGGTGACCAGGTCCTACAGTGGCTCGAGCTATACTCTGAATGGTCCTCAAACTTCATGTTACTTGCCGTATATCTCATAAAATTTTAGATCTAATAAAAAAAGATGGTCATAAAATATTAACATTTTAAATCAAAACGCGTTGGTGATTGAAGAGGCAGGACATTACTTATGAACCAAGGATCTCTCTTGTCCACGGCCGATGTGGGATAGCCTAAGAGTGGGACGTTGTTGTGTTTGCCAAGGGTGTTACAAACAACCCCCCTTTGGACTCATCGTCCTCGATGAGGCATGTCCCATCATCCCGAACGGCACAAGAGTGGCTCTGATACCACCTGTGACATCCGGCCCCTCGCACCACCAATATTGTCCGCTCTGCCCACGAAGAGTTCACGGATTTGTTTTTGGTTGCCCAAAACGCGTTGGTGATTGAAGAGGCAGGACATTACTTATGAACCAAGGATCTCTCTGGTCCACGGCCGATGTGGGATAGCCTAAGAGTGGGACGTTGTTGTGTTTGCCAATGGTGTTACAGCAATGGTTGTCTAGACGATGACACTGCACGTTTTGCAAACAAAATTATTATTATTATTATTATAACATAGTATTTAGAGAGTAACCTTAAATTATTAAACTCACTAACCATTTGTATTATTCCTCTTATTGGAAGATGATGATTCAGAATTAGTGCGTCTTTTGAAACTTGAAAACATTTAAAATATAAAATAAAAAAAATACGATTAACATGGGAAAAATTTAGAAATCTTATATCATGCAGAGAACAATAAGTTACATAGACTGACTATAGTTATATCGATTATACAAAGTAGCGTATTTTACAAACAAATTGTACATACCTTGAAACTTATAATATCATTCAACTTAAAATGTTATCAACACTTCCAAATTATTGAATCTCCGAGTTAATAACCCACCAAGTATTAGGAGTGACAATTTAAGAGTGACATATTTTGTAAGCTCAAGTATTCAATATATAGGCTTGAAGTTTATGTGTGAAAGTTTATGGTAAAAGTATTTTAAGGGAAGATCAAGTTTCTATGATTAGCATAAATTATGTTCTTTCTATATAAATAATAATTTAATAAGTTATGAAAAGTATGTTTGGATTTTATTTTGCATAAATTAAGTTTCCTCTTTTGAAAGAATCATTATGATTGTTTAATTTGTTTGACCAAATCAATATATTTTAGTATATAGTGTATTTTATATAATATTGAGTATGTCGAAAAATTAATTTTCAACTATATTTATTATGAATTAAAAAGAATGACCGAGATTTTTGTTAATAACGACATATGTAAAACAAAATTATTGCTCATAATAAATAATTAAAATCTAATTACCATAAACTTTGATGATAATTTGAACGAAAAACTTAAATGAAATTATATTTATTGATGAATTTGGTTCAATTTTAACTAATTAGATGTGAACATTAAAAATTAAGATAACATTTTACATTTATTGATGAATTTGTTCCTATTTTAAGTGATTGTTAGTTACAAATTATATGTAACTCTCAAAATAAAAAAGTAGTTAAAATCTAAAATTAGAAACCGGTATATTGACTTAAATGAATACATTAAGTATTTTAATTATTAGGAATAGAATTTATTTTTGATTTATTTAATTGGTAAGAAAAATAGGGGTAAAGTTAAAATATAAAGGATAACAAAAATGAGAAGGGTGAGAAGAAATCCAGTCCATTGATCTTAGATTTGAATGGCTGAGATTAATTTAATAAATAAAAATTGATGAAAAGGGCATGAAGGTAATAACCCACCTTTGTTGACTTTCTCTCTCCACATGCAAGACACATGTCAATTCCCCCCATCATTTTAAAATGTCCATAACTTTTTCATACGACATTATTCTTTTTTTAAAAAATACACCATAATAATAAGCGTTTTTTTATCTTTAATATGAGTATCATATTGTTATATAAAAATAAAAAAAAAATTAATGGGTTTTTTAATTGTGTTTTTTTGTTATTCATTGTGTCATTGTGTAATATGTTGTTTCCATTGTGTTTTACGTTTCAATCATTGTGATATATATATTCACCATTGTGTCTTACGTTTTAGGCCATTGTGTTATACGTATTCACCATTGTGTCTTACGTTTTAGGCCATTGTGTTATACGTATTCACCATTGTGTCTTACGTTTTAGGTCATTGTGTTATATGTATTCACCATTGTGTTTTACGTTTCAAGTTATTGTGTAACATGTATTAATCATTGTGTTTTATTATTAGATAATTTGTTGTTATTTGATCATTATTTTTACATATTATTATTACACAATGGTGTTATTAGTATTTAAAAAAACATAATGATGAGTTGAAAGACACAATGACGAAAAAACTCAATGACGAAAAAAGACACAATGATAAGCGAAAAGACACAATGGTGTGCGAAAAGACACAATGACGAAAAAGACACAATTATAAGCGAAAAGACACAATGGTGTGCGAAAAGACACAATGACGAAAAAAAACACAATTATAAGCGAAAAGACACAATGGTGTGCGAAAAGACACAATGATAAGCGAAAAGACACAATGGTGTGCGAAAAGACACAATGACGAAAAAAGATACAATTGTGTGCGAAAAGACACAATGACGAAAAAAACACAATGATAAGCGAAAAGACACAATGGTGTGCGAAAAGACACAGTGACAAAAAAAACAAAATGATAAGCGAAAAGATACAATGGTGTGCGAAAAGACACAATGATAAGCGAAAAGACACAATGACGAAAAAAGACACAATGATAAGCGAAAACAAACAATGGTGTGCGAAAAGACACAATGACGAAAAAAGACACAATGATAAGCGAAAAGACACAATAGTGTGCGAAAAGACACAATGAAGAAAAAAGACACAATGATAAGCGAAAAGACACAATAGCGTGCGAAAAGACACAATGACGTGATTTTTGTTTTAAATTTTATATAACAAAAATCATACTCATATTAAAGATAAAAAAACGCTTGTTATTATGATGAATTTTTTTTTAAAAAAAATATCATACGAAAAAGTTATAAACGTTCTAAAATGATGGGGGTATTAACATGTGTCATGCATGTGGAGAGAGAAAATGTGTACAATTACATTTATACCCTTTTTCCTTTGGTCCCCACTTAACACATGTCAATTATTTATGTCTTCTCACGCTTTTCAATTTTATTACCCTTTGTAGAATAACTTAACCCAGAAAAATAGAGAAGTGAAAGATGATTTTGAAAGTAAAGACAATCGTCCAATAGGCAAGGGGCATGTGGCACCAAAGTAATTTGTTTTAATAGTATACTAGGATATAGATTTAATAGGTTAATTTAATTTACACAGAATGTTACCTTAATTTTTATAAATGGTAAATCAATTAATCCAGTGAAAGAAAGTAATATTAATCCCAATATCATGGATGGCAGGAGTGTAAAATTAGTCCAAAAGGGATGCCATGCTGACTCCTCTTATCTCTATTAATTTAATTATCTAGTAATAAAAAGGCTAGAATCCAAAGGCAACTTGTGTACTCGTTCCTTATATTATCACACATCTAATCCAATTCAATATTGTTTCCTTCAAATAATCTGTATTCAACTTTGCTTCCATCCAACACTTTCCAGGATCATTCTTCAATCAACAATATATAAAGCTACAAAGCTCAGATTAGTAGAGCCAACTAACTAAAAGAATTAATTAAAGTTAATCATGGGATTTTGGTCCTTGTTTGAGGTGGCCTCCATGCCCATATTGGAGGTGTTGTTACTCACCGCGATCGGAGCTCTTATGGCAACTCAATACTTCAGTATTCTCACTAGTGACAGCCGCAAATCACTTAATAAGATTGTGTTTGTCACATTTACTCCTTCGCTGATTTTCGCTAGTCTTGCCAAGACTGTGTTACACTTGAAGACATTATCTCATGGTAAGTTATAAGAGCTTATTTTATATTGAAAATTTGCATGCATGCTGAATGCAGTACATGCATATTAAAAACCTATATTGTTGATAACATGATTAACTACATCTTGTAGGTGGTTTATGCCAATAAACATTGGAATAACATTTCTTTGTGGAGGGATATTAGGATGGATAGCAACAAAATAATTAGACCAAAGCCACATTTGGAGGGATTACTCATAGCTATGTGCTCCACGGGTACTTATATTCGTCGCGAGTTTTAAAAACGTTTATTGTTCTAGTAACCGGGAAATATTAAGTTGTTAAATGTGATTATGTTAATGATAGGGAATTTGGGAAATATTCTTTTGATAATTGTCCCAGCAATATGCACCCAAGGTGGTAGTCCTTTTGGAGAACATAGTATTTGCAAGTCTAAGGGACTCTCTTATGCATCTTTCTCCATGGCTGTAAGCTCATTTGTTATCATCAATTAATTAAGTTTATAATTGTTTTTTTTCTTCACTTATATTGGAAATTAAGTATTCATGATTATGAATCAACAGTTGGGCAGTCTCTAAATTTGGACATACACTTTCCAGTTATTAAAAAGCTCGAGTTTAAGATACACCGCAATGAAAGAAATCGAGGATTCAACACAAGAACCTAACAAAGACTCGGATGCGAATGGAAAAAGTCAAGAATATATTGATGTTGTTGTCCCTTTATCATACTCGACTAGTGACGATACAAAAATCGAACCCGTGAACACTTTACATGAAGGATTGTTGAGCAAAGATGAGAAGGAAGATAGATCTTTCTCAAGGAAACTAAAAGATATACTCCACAGTGTGTTGGAGGAACTTATGGCCCCACCAACCCTTGGTTCTGTAAGTTTAAAAAGCAGTTATGTCATGATATAAGCTTGCAACATATGATGATAATAATGATGATAATTTGGTCCTATGATTTGTGTTCAGATTGTAGGATTGATTTTTGGGGCAACCCCATGGCTGAAAAACCTTGTGATAGGAGATGATGCTCCGTTACGAGTTATTCAAGATTCCGTCACATTTCTCGGGTATATGTGTGTGTTTAACTTCAAGATTCAAGTGTTCAATCTTAACTAACATTTACATTGTTGTTCAGGGATGGGACCATACCATGTATTACTCTTATACTAGGAGGCAACCTTGTACAAAGTAAATAATGATAAAAACGTGGCGTTACATGTCTTGTTGGAAATCATGTATTTTAATCGATTTCTATACAGGTTTGAGCAGGGCAACCATCAAACCGGTCATCATAATCACAATGATTTGTGTTCGATACATCGTTCTTCCCATGGTTGGAATTCTCGTGGTTAAAACAGCTACTAATCTAGGAATACTTCCAGCCGATCCCCTGTTTAGTTTTGTACTATTGATTCAATATATCGTGCCCCCTGCCATGAATATCAGTAAGTATATCTTCAAAACTTCGGTAATTTGGTTACGCAAAATATTAAACATAAATGGTTAATAATATCATATATATTGATTGATCAGGTACGATGACGCAACTGTTCAATGTGGGACAAGAGGAGTGTTCGGTTCTTACGATGTGGAGTTTCATAGCTGCAGATTTTGCACTAACCGGATGGTCAACAGTGTTCATGTGGATCTTGACATGATCCAATATTTGTTTAAACTCAGGTAGAAAATCTAGAGTTTATAAACGCGCTAGCGACATAAGTCATACAAGCGTGTGTATAATCATTCTCATGATTTATTTATTATTACAAATGCGTGACACGCATCATTTATCTTATTTGTAATTTTGTACCAGTAGTCCGTTTTTATTCAATTGATTTTATATCGATATATTGTTACTTTCTGATATGATAGATGTAACATGGTTACGGCTATAATGTATGATGTATCATTAGGAGTAACATGCATCAACCAGGTTTTTGTCTTGCAGCTTCACAAATCACCTCACAAATAAAAACAAAATTACTAGCTTTGCCAAGCATGCACATGTGATTATTTATTAGATTTGATTCATCACATGATGAAAGACTAGGACTCTAAAGACAGTGAGACTTAGTTTGGACTTGCCTTAAAAAGTGTCTTTCACAAGACAAAAATAAGCGGAGAATAAGTCAGCAACAAAACATGAGAAAACAATCACAAAGTTGTCATAGATGACAACCAAAAATCATAATATAAATGACGCGGATGTTTAAAATAATAATTATGGTACACGATAAAGAGGTAGGATCAGGTCAATAATACATTTGCACAAAAAATAACTAAATTTAAAAAGCACAAAAAACACACAATCTGATAAAGATCGTATATAATAAAAAGAATAAACCAATCTTTAATATTCATCAACATAAATACCAGTTGACAATCTTACAATTTAAATAAGAGTGAGCTGTAGTTTAGGGCGGTTGGGTTGAGGTTCAACAACCTCCATATGAATCTTTACAGGCTGCAAAACGCCATAAGAAACCGACCCGTCAATCTTTTTAATCACCTGTTTCTGCTCATCCACCACCCATTCTCCCCCTCCTTTGGAACCTCTCATTGTCAAGTGCACCGGGCCTTCAATACCATACCTACAATATGTGGGCAAGGAATCAGTTAAGTTGACCTCAAAAGTCAAAGTATGTCGATAATAATGCTAAGTATCCTAAAAGTCAAAAGTCATACTTTGGTACAAAAACAATAAATCCATTCGCTCTTATTTTCACTATTCTGGCTTCAGTATCAGTAGGTCTGCAAGACAATAGTGAAAGAAAAATAATGATAATCAACAATTTTTTTTCAAAGTGTGCAGTCTATTTAAATTTTAAAATAAAAGGATCATATCTTGAATACCTTTTTCTGAAAAATATAATTGTATGGAGCTCGATAGACGAGCGACTTGCCATCTGAGCATTCCTATGCCGGTAATTTAGATCTGAGAAAAACACCAAATGAATCATTTAAAAAAAATTTGTCAGCAATGCCAGTGAGTTGTGCATATTTAGATATCTTACTGTCGGCAATGCTAGTGAGTTGTGGTCTGTCCTGGAATATAGGTGGAAGCTTGTATATCTCTAAGGAAGCCGCAAGCAACCTGTGCACTATCACATCTGTGACCATTAAAAGTAGTTAGATCTCAGACAGAATAACACAATTCACTCACGTGTGCGCGTTTGTGTGCGTGTGGGCCCTTAAATTTCAGTTACCTGCATATCTTCTAATTGGTGAGGTGAAATGAGTATAAAGCGGTGCAGCAAGCCCATAATGGTGAAACTCTGGAGGGCTAAGATCACCACTACAGAAGTAAACAGCCTGAAATAAACGTTTATAAGTGAAAAGAAAATCCCAGATATATAAATAAAATAAAGATAAAGCAATTAAGTATACCAACCTGTGTCATACATCTTGTTGCCAGAATACGGATTAACTTATTGAAGTACGGATCGTTACCCTGAACCATTTCAGACACAAAATTAATAACTAAAAAAGTGTAAACAAACTTTTGTAATGATTTGACATTTGAATTTGATGCATTTGATGTTAAAGGTTTGGAAGACAAAATTAACCACTGCACGGTCAAGTGAGTCAGCAAGTGCTTTGGATGATGACACATCTAAATCTAGACCAATAGCAGCAGCAGTGCGTAACAAAGGTTCAAGCATTTCTTTGGTTGGACTAGGATGCCGCCTGTAAATAAACTTTTAAAAATTAAAAAGACAGAACCAGCATATGAATCATGTGGTAACCATAGTTGTCAATAGCGAATAGCGGTAAATAGCGACAGGTCACCTATATGCTACGTAGCGAATAACGATAAACAGCAACCGCTATTTCATAATTAGCAATAAAGAAGTAGAAATTTTTTTAGCAAATAACTAAAGTTTATATTCACAAAATAAGCTTTTACGGTGGAACTTGTGGAAGGTGCAGCTGTTTAGTCGATAAACAAGCCTAAATAATAGGTTTCTAAAATTTTTTATATTAAAAATTAAAAAAAAAACCCTAAATATAATCACGCTAAATGACCGATATTTAGTATCCATCGCTACACGGCGTTCTATAGCGTCCGCTATCACCGTTATTGACAACTATGGTAGTAACCGACATAAATCACATATAACTAACCTCAATAGTGAGCACTGAGGGAACTTCTTAAGGATTTGTTCAGCAACTGAAACGTTAGCAGCAAGCATAAACTCTTCAACCATTTGGTTTGCTTCTCTGATTTGATACATACCTACAGAAAACAATACATAAAAATCACATATAACAACTTTTTTTGACTTGATATAAATGTAACTATTACAAATTTACAACAGAAGAGAAACATACCGACATCAAGAGGATCATGAGTCTCGGTGTCAATTTGGAATTTGACTTCTGCAGAAGCAAGAGTTATGGCCCCTCTGTCTATACGTCTTTGCCTCATTACCTACAAGCCAGATGTACCAATAGCAGTATTAAAAGTTTATTCTAATTTCCAGCTCATTTTCTGTGATAACTAGAACATACACTTTTAAAAGAGTTTATATTGTATCAACACGTAATGCTATTTTACTTACACGAGCCCCTGGCCAGGTGACAAAAGCTCATTTTTTGTGATAAAACGGTATAGATAACATCAATTACATACCTTTGCTAAAGCATTAATATTCCGCAAATCCACAGTTACTGGATCCATCAGGCGACTGAAAGTAAGAAAAAAAAAAAAGTTACATCATTATTAAAAAAATAATAATAATAATGAATTAAGTAATACAACAAAATAAGGTATTAAAAATATTATTTAATCCGCTTTTCATGCACCTGTCATCCATCCTTGCCTGAGCTTCAACATAAGACAAAGCAGCACATGACTTTATCACACTTTTTGTATATCTCGTAGATATAACATGTGCTTCAGGAGTCATTTCCTAAAAATATAAAAAAACAATGTCAACTTGGTTCATACCAGTAGTTCTGTTGCATGCACACAAACACAAATTTAATCATACCCAAATAACAGAAAAGGCAAGCCTCTCCACATCAGCCCGAAGAGAACATATATCTGCAAAATATATATTAGTAAACAAGCCAAGAAACTAATGATTCTAGTATTATCTTAAATATTCACGGTGCGTGTATTGGATACCTTCTGTAAGAGGTTTAGGAAGCATGTCAATACGGCGTTCAACAAGATAGGTAGAAGTTCCTCTTTGTGTGGCTTCACTATCAAGGGGTGTCCCGGGGTGAACAAAATTTGTGACATCAGCAATATCTTATCAACCAAAGTAAAGGGGACACACACAAACTCACTAGTAATTATCATTGTCTGAAAACTCCATAAATAAAATAATGATTCAAGGATACGAACTCCAACTTCATAGTTCCCGTTGGGAAGCGAAGTACAGTGCAGTGCATCATCGATATCCTTACACCCTGTACCAACCAGAAAGTTTATTTCATATGCAACACTATATAATTTTAACCATGCCTTAAATCTAAATCAAAAATTAAAATGTCATCATTCTCTATTACCTGGTGGGTCCACACTAAATATGCGCAAATGACGCAAGTCCTGCCTAATAGGATTTGACAAATCTTCCGAGGACACGGACCATGGTAAAGGTGGCAGACACGCCAACACTTGTGAAGAAAACGGTCTTGCATCTATATCATTTTCTATTAACACAACCTGCACCAAAAATATAAAATCAAATGAGTATTTAACAAGTGGAAACATAATAAATATAATTTACCTCTGTTTCAGTTTCTCGGTCTCCGATAACTCCTATCGTGCGAACGTAATGACCGGAAGGGTATCTAGATTGACAATCCCAAGAATCAACCGCAACAATAATTCTTTTATCAAGAAGATTCCCGAGCTGGCGAGTTTGGATTCGTATCTTAGGGAATCTTCTATCCTTGGAGACAAATAGAGCATGAGCAATACCAGCATTGCCAGCTGGCATAGGCATCGGCTCCAAAGATCCACAATAACTGTAAAACATGATGTCAAGTAAAAACCAAACCAAATCAAATCAAATGTAACAGGAATTATATTTATTATGTAATATAACTTACGCATGCCAGTTTCGCTTTATAATGCCAACAACACGCCCAGAAGGACGAGAAGGTGAACTATTCACATTCTCAGAAGATCCTTGTGCTAAGTTGGCTACTCTGGGAGCATCGTCAGCACTGTTCGGTGCTAGGTGGACCCCATCATCTTCTTCATCATCTGAAACACAATTTCAAAAAAATTTAACAAACGAATAATGATATTATTAACTCTATTATTCTGAAGTTAAATACCTTCCTCGGCTATGTGAAGAGATGATTCATTGTGCCATTGATCTTGAGGCAAAAGTTCAACAGCAACTACATCTCCATCAAAAGCTCTATTCATATTTCCCCGTCCAGATATTATTATCTCATCACCAATACTCTCACTTCCGACATATGCTTCAAACGGATTATAACGGTTAACACGAAGCTTTCCTTGATGGTATATTCCACATCTCATTCCAGATGTAATCTCTGACATGGGCTTATGCTGAACCAAAAAACAATATTTCAAAATGTGATCGAAGTAGATACAAATCATACAATACAACCACCAAATTGTAATTTTGAACATTAATACAATAATACCTCAGTATATATAGCTTTCTTTTTTGAAGGTCTCAAATCTTCGATTTCCATATCCTCGGCAGAATTAGGTTGAACAAGCAGGTCAAGAAGTTCTGGTTGACCAAGTGATTTCACATATGACTCCACTGTATCTGCCGATATTCCGTCTTCAATGGCCTTTCTCTTATTTTCCCTGTCATTTGTGACCATTAAGATTCTTGTGGCACCGCCAAGATGGTTCTGGTACCACTGGGCTGCTACTCTAATAGCTGAAAAGGAATCACAGCGTTCGTTAACTCTAAAAAACTAAAACTTTGGTTTCTGAATTTGATCTTTAAATCTCACTTAACAAGATTTGATACTAACAATTCCTATTATTCATTCATTTCCATCATATAGTAAGATCAAATATACTTATACTAGAAAAATAAATACACAACTAATTACTAACCTCTGTCATTGCGATCATTTGGACTCTCGCCTGCCATAGCCTTCACATATGTGTCCCTTCGTTAACATAAACATGCGGTACATTGAGAATTAAACAGCATTTTCATATGATTGTTCAATGTAAGAGGATAAAGGATTACACTAATAACCCCTAATAATAATAATATGTGTTCCAATACATGGAAACATAATGTAAGAAGAATTAGACAGCTTACTTGTGATGTTCATTAGAAAAAACAAAGAACCTCCTCAAAGTATTGCTGCATAAGGCCCTGAGTCGGTTATAAACGGCAACATTCTTGTTCTTAACCTCATCCAAGACCACAGAAAGCACCACCACATCATCAATTGCTGGATTCTCCAATAAATCAATCTATAAAGATAAAAACTTTACAATGAGCAACCTTGTAAATGAACAGTTATTAAAGAAAAGTTCAAGAATTGAACCTGGTTGAGAACAACATTAGTATCAAGAACAAGAATAGTGGATTCAGGTTTAGTAAAGCGAGCGTCTTTCTTGTCACAGACTTGACAAAAGAAAGCTCCACAGTATATATCATCTCTAAGATAATGTTCTCTAACCACCTGTGTGTCATAAAGTATATTAATTTATACACACACAAGAACTACTACTAGGGTTTTTTTTTAGGAGTTAACTTACTTTAACAAGTTTGCCCTGTTTTGTTTTCCGGACGAATGACTTGCTTTGTAACATGGTTTTTGATGATAGTTATGATCTGGGTATTCAAGAATTGATGGTTTCAGCTTCAATTGGCGGCGGTTTTTGATTATTCAGCTTCTTGTTGAGGTTATTCAAATCCTCTGGCTTTGTTGATTTTGTGTTGTTAATTTTCAAGACCATAATATTTTAGATCCCAATTTAGGGTTAATAGTTCTTTTTTTATTATTTCGTATATGGTTTGAATAATTAGCCCTTTAAAAAAAAGTCGATGCTCGTGGTTTGCTTAATAAAAGCTCGAATAAAAATAGCTAAAAATACTTGATTTGAAATAACATGTGCTAAGTTAGCTTATTTTGTAAAGGAATATCTCATTGAATCTTCAAATCGAGCCTTACCGATTTTTTTGTTTGTTAAGAAAGAAATGGATGATAAGATGTGGGGGTCGGAATTTGCAATATATGTAGTTATATTTTTAAAAAATTAAAAAACTTTAATTATATTAAAATTCAGAACTAAATAATAAAATCTACGTCGCCACTCAACATCAACGTCAAAAAAAAAGATAAAAAGATTTCCTATACATATACACATATTTTTTGGTTTTATTTAACGTAGATATTACATCAACATAGCAGGTAGGCGGGCAACAAGCTGCGCCGCCACCCCTTTCTGAATTGCAAACCCTAACCTGCTAAAGACATACCCCTGCTCCTTTGGAGTCGACACATTGCTATGCACAACCTGTTGGACCCTGGTTAGGAAACGGATAGCTTCCGGTGCCAAGGAGCCAAAGGTATCAAAAGCCAGAGGGACAAAAACATGTTGGTTCTCTTCGCAGGATTTAGCATGTTTCTCCATCTTATTCGTTTCAGCCCTTTTCATTACTTGCCCAGCTACAAACCCAATATCCCTCAAACCAGCTAAGGGAGATACCCCTGTGAGGTCAACACAAACGTGTTTTCCCCCGGCCCAACCAAAGACGAGCAAATCTGCCGTTCGTAGAGTGGATCTCCCTTCCGTGGGGTCTGTAAGGAAGTTTACGGGGGCTTCCTTTTTGGCTGATATCCCAGCTCGCCTTAAGATGTCCCAAAGAACGTCCCACACCCAATCATGTCGGTATTTGAACCCAGGCATCTCATTGCAATGAACCGCATGCTCTCTGAATTTATCCACGCAAGCCTTAAGGCAGATCGGACATGTTTCGTCTTCTGGGTACATTGGACCATCAAACGATACTTAAGAATGACCCTATACTCGACCGCAGACATGCTTTGGCCCAAGCCATCAATCGGGATAACGGTCAGAAAATCTTGGGCATGAGGACCTTGTAAGCATTCAATAACCGCCTTCTGTCGGGGGGACAATCCAAAAACTTCTCCCAGGCTCTGAGCGATTTTTCCAAAAAAGGCATTCGCCAAAGTTTTTTGAGGCTTTGGTGGGGCGATATCCTTATTAGAGAAACCGTCAATGTCAAAGTCTGGGAGAGCGCCATTTAGGCGTTCCAGGGCCTGCACGTAGTCTGAGTCCAGGTCGACAACTCTGCTATTCCTTAATATGTGATTCTGTAGCTTCCAAGACTGAGCCCTCGACGCTACAAAAGCGTAAACCCCAACATCATGAGCCGAAAGAAGGCCTAAACCCCCCAAGTGCATCGGTAAAGATGCAAGTCGCCACTGAAGATCACTAAAGAACGGGCCTCCACATACAACTATGTCTTCGATGGCTTCTCGAAGCCCCTTATAAAAACAGGATACCGCATCATCCATCATATGGAGGTGGCATGTTCATAACCCAAAAAGCAACTTAGCAACCCCCATGCAAGACCTAAGCAGGAGGAGTTCGATCTGGGGATCCCTAAGGCAAGGTAAGAGTTTCAAAAGATCAACCGCACGAGATGCTCTCTGCCTCGCCAACTCCTTAATAAAGTAGGGATCTCGACTAACAGCCCCTCCAAGGAGCTTTACCCCTCTCTTTGGTCTACTAATCCCACTAGGGAAAAGCCCATTTTTGACTTTCACCCCATTACACGCTGGCAAAAAAACCTCGATTTTCTTAATATTAAGTTGCAGCCCCAATGATGGTCCTTCCGAGCTGATAATGTCTAGGGCTTTAGCGACTTCGTTGGCACCACCAATAATAGTCCCATCATCCAAGTACCAAGCATGAAATGGAGGTTACAGTCATTTTGTACCCGGAGAACAAGAGGGTGTAATGCTAAGGCAAAGAGGAGGGGCCCAAGGGGGTCTCCCTGCTGTACCCCAGTAGTAGCCCCTATACAGTCATCACCAACGTACAACCTAGCCGGCTGGGCATAAAGGAACTGGACCCATAGATAGATAGACGGGCAATGATGATGAACCTCCCGGAGAAGGGCTGTGCGGTCGACCATATTGAAGGCGTTGGAAAAGTCCACGGTAAGCATAGCTAAAGAACCGTCCGCGTGAAAGGAGTTAAGAAACCGGTTCACGCTGTGAAGCACCGCCTCTGCCCCATTAGGGGTCCCTACCCAAACTGAAAGTCCCCTAAAAACTGAGTCATTTCCTTCCCAACCATCTTCATAGCCACTTTAGAAACCAACCTACGCCAGATAGCTCCCACAGCAATGAGCCGATTTCCTATGTGAAACAAAAAATAAAAACGTTAAAAAAACATGTTAAAACCTTTAATTTAATAAAATATGAAAGTTGAGTGACCTAATTGGAACACTTTTTTAAGTTGAGTGGCCTAATTGAAACACTTTTGAAAGTTGGTTACTATTCTATGAAATTGCCCCTTTTTGTAATTGAGCAAAAGTCGAACGTAGCTTAGTTGGGGTCATGGCTCGGCTCGTTGGCTCTCTTAGGCTCGTTTAACTTTAAAATCGAGCTAGAGCCTAGCTGAGCTACCTCATTTAATATCGAGCTCAAGCTCAAAACCACCCTAGCTCGACTTGGGCTCGACTCACGAACAACCCTAGAAATAATTGGGTTTCGTTAAAAGTTAGTGAATTCAATCGGCAGAGTAAAAAAGAAAAATCTTACTCGAGTAGTGTTGCGTAAAAGAAATATGGAGATTACATTGACTATTTGTTCGTTTTACGGGGGTTGAGAAGGAACTGTCGAGCAAATGCCAATGGTGTAAAGTAGAACGTGTTGTTTGTTTTCTTGATTAAAGAGATCTTGTTTTTACACAAGTTTATTTCAAGTGGTCGAGTTAGAAAGAAGTCTTTTAAAACGATATGTCGGATTTCATGTTGATGGATTTGAAGAGCACGTATTGATGTGATCTTTAACAACGTTGAAGCAAGCATACAAAAAGTGATTGAAAGTTTGAAGGCTTTTGGATTTTTCTTGGGATAAAAAGGAGATCAAAGATGTATTTTGTCGATCGGGGTCAATAGTATAGTTTCAATTTTGAGTAACTGTCGTTTTTCGTTTGGGGTGTTGTAATTTGAGTGTCTAGCTACTTGCTGGTGCTCTTTCTTTAATATATATTTTAAGTCGTCCTAGAAAAAATTATACGTCATGTTGGATTTTTAAGAATTCTTTAAAATTACTAATATACCTCTTCACAAATTATTAATTTTTCACGTACAATTTCTTTTTTACTTTATTTTCATATTCAAATTGTTTTTATAAGTTATGTTTTATTTAAGGGTTCTCGAGTAAAATAGTTTTCTGTTAACCACAATACTAGTTCTCGGTCAAATATTGCTAGTTCTCAGTCAACGTATTAGTTCTCAATCAACAACCATGGTTCTCTGTCCACGTGTGCTGTTCTCGGTCAACAATTCCTGTTCTCGGTCAACGATTCTAGTTCTCGGTCAACATACCCTGTGAAGTCAGTGGGCCTAATCAATCTGATTTGGGCTCGTATCACTAAAAGTATATCTAAAATAATTAAACAGATATTAAAAATACATTTAAAGAAATCAGACACTAAATTTATAAAAGTTAAAAAAAATAACAAAAATAATTAAACAAACCATAAATATAATTTGTCTTATGCATAGCAATGCTTTCCATATCAAGTGGGATTGTATTGTCAATTAAGTTGTGTTGGAACTGGTGTGAACAAAATTGAAATTATATTATGCGAAACAAATAAATTTTTTATGGTGGCATGACAATTAAGTGACTGGGGCTTTGAGAAAGTATACTTTATTTATTTATTTATTTATGGGGGGTGGGGGGGGGGGGGGGGCGCTTTTCTTCGTTTTTCTTTATCCCAATCTTCAAGATCCATGTTTGGTCCGTCCATACCCTTGGAGACGGGCATCATGTTCATGGGCAAAATGCAACCCTTTTGACAAGCACGTTTACTGGGCTGTAACACTTAAGGGCCAATTTGAATGGTCTAGTATGTCTATTTAAAATGCGTGGATTGGTGTGTGACCCTTTTAAGATCACATATCAATAGCCAGATTGTCGTATGTTATGTTTTCGCATATAGATCTAAGTTGGTGTGCTTTTTTGTATCATTTGTTTGTATATCCTCTACAAAGAAGTTTATAGTTTTGAGTTATTCAATGAATAATAAGGTTTATAAAATTTCTAAGTGTTTATTGCCAAAATCAATGGGCTTCATTGCCTTCAACGCACTTATATAATAACTCATAAAGTCTCATAGTTTTAGTGATTCACAAATGTGAGACCAAGATAGAGTTTCAACTTTCAAGTGTTATACGTTAGCTAACATTTGCTGATAGTATCAACTTGATACGGTTTACCACATTAGTAAGAATATAAGCCTGACTCGATAGAAAAAGAGCACATGCAACTAATCAATTTGTACAATGTATAAAATTCATTTTCAAAGATAACTTCATAAAGAAATTAATGATTAATTCAAGTGAAATGAGATTAAAACTTAACAACTAACTGAGTTGGTTGTTAATCCTCGTTCGTTAAAGACCTTAAGTAACTTAAACAGATATGATCATATTAATGTAACTTAATGTGAATCCTCTATACATGTAAACTAATCTCTCTAGGGTTTGTATTTCTGTAACTTGGCATTAATCAAAATGCAGTAACCTTAGGTTAACTTGCTATGGTATAAAAAAGAAAAATTAAATTACTGTATGAATCATATATTACAACATTTTAATCATTTGCTGTTCAATGACAAATCTAATCTGCTGCATTTGTAATTCTGACTTGATGCATTATCCACATAAGTCCTGCTTGAATCCCCTTCTGAATATTTTCTCTTTGACCGGGCTCTTATTGTCTCTTCCTTTTCATCAACAAACGAAACAAACGTTTGAAGAGGTCCCGTTCTGACACTTCTCCCGCTCGTCTCAGAAAGCATTGGATAATGCTTGTAAAATTGTCGTATAATTAGTATAGTGTATATGATAAGCGCAAGAAAACAAACTAATCCACATATTATGAATAGGCCTCGAAAGCTTATTAATTCAAGCTGGTCAACTTCAAATTTTGTTCCTTGTGAGCTGCACGCGCTTCTCATCAACCATTTGTCATGGATCCTTTGTAATTCACCGCTTTCTGATAGTTTTAGAATAGCTGTTGACATATCGGCTGCTAAAGGAGAGTCCCGTGGGAAGGCCTGTCACAAAATAAGAATGGAGAATATTAAGGTTGACTTTTAAGTCAAATCTTTCTAAGTAGAAAGAGAAGGTAAATTGGTAAAAACATCCAAGGTCCAAGATTTGAATCTAATATGATGTAGGTACAGATATAATATTTTTTTAGTACTATTTTGCCGTTACTAATCATGAAAAGTAACATGTTTGTGTAAAAATTGATGTTTAAACTCGCATATTTGACCATGAAAATCAATGTTAGAAGTAGAGATTAGAAATCTGATTTGACAAGAAGACCTATGGTCAAAGAAAGAAAGATTTAGAATTGTAGTCAAAATGTTTGACCATGAAAGTCAAAGTCAGAAGACCTCATAAGAAAGCAAAATCAGATGACTTTTTCAGAAGTCAAATGTTGACTCTTCATAAACACAACCATAATATATTTGTATGTAATAGTTAATTTCATGAAAGCAAAATAAACGAACCATGAGCTAGCTAATCATGAAATATATGAACTTTGTGTCACCAAATGAAATTGTAACCAATGTATTTGACTACAAAAGTCAAAATTGACAAAACCAATGTATTTTTGCAAGAACAATTCTTCTGAAAGCAAATTACTTAATGAATGAAAGAATGAAAAGATTATACTTACAAATCCCCATCCATTTTTAGTAAACTCTTGACCAACAATGCTGAAATCGCAACGGGTTGAAAGAAAGAGTTCAACATATGCGCGTTCATCAACAACTGCAGCAACACCGCCATTTTTGGGACCATCTCTTAAAGCTTTTTCAAAGTCTTGAGGCAACGAAAGAGGAATTAACCGAGATTCATGAATACCATATTCAGCTATAAGATAATTTCGCACAAATGAATTTTCTTGGTACCCAATTGGCTCCTTGCTTGCCATCAAACTATCAATTCCTTTAATAGGCGAATATAGTTTTTGAACGGTCAAGATTGAAGTCAAACTAGCAGTGTAGCTTGAGTTTATTATCAAAACCACAAATAACCATAGAATTAAAACCATACGACCAAGAGTGCTTAACGTGTTCTCTCCTGCATAAACCATGATCAAGATCATACAACAATTTGTTCTATTTTGGAAATGATGATTATTAAATCAATAAAGAATAATTTTTTTTCTTTCTGAAAATAAAGAAAGAACTCTTACTGTGGGAGGAAAACAAAGTTGAAAAGCTAAACCTGCAAAAAGAAGTGATTCAAGAACAAAATGCAACATTTTTTATGCAATCGTTAGAACAAAGCCAAAAAGACACTTACCATAGAACAGTAACAATCTGTTTTCTGGGGGGCCCACGAAACTCGTCATTGATACGATGTTCTAGAATCCATACAACAGCTCCCACAATGATGAAAAAGACTCCCGAGACACACCACATTAAAGGAGAAAACGGTCTAAGAAAAGCCCAAGTACTAGAATTTGACCGTCTAACTGGCGCCACTACAACCAGACCAGATTCAATAAATGGTTGTGAAAAATCTGCTAATCGTGTCCGATTAGTAGTTATAGCAATATCTCCCACCGCAGCATCATAAACCTGCATTAAATTTGTTACAATTCAATAACACTTTACAAGAAAGTCTATCTGGAATCATGTTGGCTTACAACACTGAATCTTTTTTAGTTTAGAGGTGACGAACATTTATAATAATATAAGGTACATAGTTTCAATAATAATAAAAGCAAGTAGAAGAAAAAGAACTCACTCCATCGTTTATCAAGCTCACAAGTTTGGTGTTGCTAGGGTTCTTGATACCATCTCCGTAAGATTGAAATTTATAAGGAACAGCATATGGAAGGAAGTTTACAGCAGCTGTAAAAACATCAATACAGTATCCTTTAAAAGCATCATTGTTCTTCGACTGTCCCACAAATTCTTGAAAACTGACTCTTCTTGGAACACCAATTTTCAACTGCTTTCCATTCTCAGGGAAAACCCATCCGCGCGGTTTTTTTACTATTTGACCAGGCCAAATCACAGGCTGCAATTGCTGAGGTGGCTTCTTGTTGACTGTTTCTGGAGGCATAGTTGACAAACCCGAAACATTTGACCAATACCCGATTTTCCTAACGCCGGTACCAATCACATTAAGAACTTCAAATGCAGGAAAGACGAGATCTTTATCAGAGTTAAACTCAATAGCACCCGTTAAGCCTTTCATTTTAACGTTTAAGATGTCTTGAAGCAATAAGTTTCCTCCATCAAAGATACTTAAAGAATCAAGATTCAAGATTTCTCCTTTTAACCCATTTAACTTAACATCTTTTGAGAATGAAATGTTTCCACCTTTATCAAAATAAGCATCAAGTGCACGAGCAAGCAGATAAACAGTATCATATGCATATAAACAATAAGTACTTAATCCAAGTGTGGTCAAGTTTTGCCACTTGGAAGCAAACTTTCTTCTGAGTTTTGAATCTTTTGTGTATGCTTTTAATGTAATAAACCCTTGCATAACATCCACTATGTTTAAAGGAAGTGGAGAGCTAATGTCAATAACCGTAGAGAGCCAATTTGTAGCAATCCAAACATACCCGTTATCCAACATTTCAAGATTTTTAGCCACTTGAAGTATATCTAATCCCCAATTAGCATAAGTGTGGACAACAATAACTCTTGACTCCATTAAAGCAACTTGAACCAAAACATTACTAATATCAGTTTTTGTGGCAAATGGTTTAATAGGTGCTTTATGGGAAATCCTACATCCTCTAGCTGCTAATTGATCACCTAACGAAATTATCCCATTTCTCCCATGATCATCATCTATGTAAATTGCAATTACTTGTCTCCATTCATAGTATCTGACCATGTCTGCAATGGCAGCCATTTGGTAAAGATCACTGTGAGTTGTGCGAACGAAAAATGGATATTGTAGTGATGATAATGTAGGATCAGTGGCCGTGAAAGATAATAAGGGCGTTTTAAGTTCATTTGCCACATGGGAAATCACGTGAGCTAAAACCGAAGTTTGAGGGCCAATTAAGGCCACTGCATCTGTCTCCATGACTTGTAAAGCTGTTAATAATATTATAAACAGATCAAAAACCACAACATTTTAATCAAGATTTCATAACTCATAGCAAAGTTATACAAGATTTACCTGCCATCATGCTCTGAAATGCACTGTAATTTGAGTCATGAAGAGCGATTTTCATCTTGGTTCCGCTAAGAACAGTTGGATCCGAATTAACGTCTTCAATTGCAGCCTCTAAAGCGATTTTTGCTACCTTCCCAATGATGGAATCGAATGTCAAGATAGACGCGATAGATACGACATCTGGTCTTTTAGAAGAAGTGGTATTATTAGCTCCTTCAGTGAAACATCCACTGAAATTAACCACCAAAATCGCCAATGCCCAAGCTAAATTATTAGCCATTTTTTTCTTAAAAAAGGCCAGTCTCACACTCTCACACGCCCTGATATGCAAAAAAACATAAAAGACCCTCAGTTTCTGTGTTGCCAATTAATCAAACACCAAATATCACATCTCTATAATATGGAAAAAAAACACACACTGTTTTGATAATATTTATAACATTGAAGTAAAGCTTTGAGCAAGATAGATGATAGCGGCTAATATTGAATGATATTTTGGGTACTAAATTCACAAATTGATATTTGGAGACCAACTAGCATTAAAGTTTTAACTGAAAAAAAAATCTAAAAACTCATTGAGGCAAAACATCAAACAGGTTGTGGGCAACTTGAAAACAGCCTTAAGAACAAGTAACCAAACAAGTAACCTATACCCACATCACAAAATAATGCCCAGTTCACAAGAGACATCAAGAAAGTCTCCAAAATGAAGAAAATATGACAGCTTTATCTTATAAAATCATGTGTAAAATATACATAGAGATAGAGAGAGATATTACAAGCAGAGCAGAGCAGAGCAGAGCAGAGCAGAGCAGATTAAGCAGGCATTAGAGTAGACCCAAAGAAAATGGTTTTCATGTATGTGCAGCAGGGGTTCTTGAATGCCGTAGACAAATTTCCCACTTTGTGCACTCCTGCAGATAGATAGATAATTGTCACTGTAAACTCCATCGATTAGACATTGACGCTTGGAGTCAGTTTGTTAGTTTCTTCTTACATCACATGTGTTATACTCTTGAGTTTTGAATTTTTTATTTACTTACAACAATAAAGTTCATGGGAAAGGAATTATTTTAGACAACCAAGCGACCAACCACTCCATTTACTTCTTCTTTTTTGTTTGTTAATGATTGTTTGTATAAACGGCCGGTCATTAACCCATCTGATCATCTTCGTTACACATTTAAGATGAAACCCACCGTAGTCCGTAAGTAAGAAAACATCCTGGCCTAACTTAAAATCCCTTAATTTTTTTATATGTGTCTAGAAAACACGGGCCATCACTTTTTATGTGTCTCATATTAACAACTTTAGCTTAGCTAGAGAACACGGGCTATCACTTCATTTAATAATAAAGTCATTAGGATATTCATATCTCGTTTATAATATGGCTGCCTTTTGGTATTAAATTATAGTAGCTATTTAACCATAATTTGATAATAAATAAACACGTTCTAATAAAGGTGCGATTTTATTCCCTATAAAATTACATTTTACTATTTATTTTTTTTAGTTTTTTTAATTTTGTTATGACGCATCAAGATGATAGTGATTTGTCTCATTTATTGTTTTTATTTATTTTTATCGTAAATGAATATTCTTTTAGGAAACTTATATATAATAAATATTCTTTTAAAAACAAGTTATCTCACACGTCATATACTCATACATTTCATACCTTTTATCCCATTTCCATATAAAAACAAGCATTTATTTAGTTTTTGTGATTCCCTTTTTAAAAGTAACTAGGATTAGGACCCCGTATTTCGTGACGGGACCATTAAACCAAATAAAAAAACATGCGTAGAAATGTTAAAACCACGAATACACTATGACTCGATGCGAAATCTGCATGTATCGAGTTACGATATCGATTCTAAACAAAATACAACAAATTATCATATGTGGAACAAAAAACCAACACGTCACATGAAGAAACACTAATAAACCCCGGGCAGATTACGGATAATCTGGGGGTTAAATAGATGTTTCCCACGAGGGGTTAGATCCGGCAAAGATGGTTCTTCTGATAACCTGCAAAACAGACACCGTGAGCTCGTCACTGAGAAGGGGGGGGGGGTACCTCCTTGTGACCACCCTCCGGCGTGAGAATCAGACTAGATTGCTCTTGAATATAAGTGTATATTAAGAGATTGCTAGAGCAGATATCAGGTATAAGATGTAAGATACAAGATAAGATGAGATGATCATACCATTTGGGGTATTTATAGCCGAAGGTAGGTTTCCAAGAGGGTATAGCCGGCTGAATAGTATTCCTGTTCTACCAACTGTGGCCTACGCACGTGCCATGCTGGTAGTTGGTGAGTAGGCAGCGGCTGACAGTAACCAGGCCTGCTGTGTACTATTCCTTTTCCACCAACTGCAGGCTATGCACGTGGTATGACAGGAGTTGGTGAGTAGGCAGCGACTAATAGTGACATACAGTACAAGAGCATGCTGCTCGCCATACTGTTGTCAATGAGCTGTCGTATCTCTGATCAGATCTTTTGCCCATACCTCGTCAGGTACAGTACAAAAGATCCTCCAGTATCGTACGGACTGGCTCATTTGGGCGGGAGTATTCCCCCTCCCGCCTTTGTGCGGGATTGTTCCCGGCTTTGCTCATTCCTTCAGGTGACTACTGAATTATTTTGAGAGCTAAGTGCCTTGTGCGTGTAGCCTTGCTGCGCGGGTGGCCTTCCCTGATGGCTTGTATCCGCAGCTGCGGGAACAGGCGGAGTACTTCGCCATTGGGAGGCATTTCCTGCGGGAACAGCTTGCGTACTGCGCGTAAGGACGTCACGTCTCTGAGCATGGTGGGTCCTGCGGATCCAGTTGGTTTCTGCGCAGACGTCTCTCTTCAAGGTGAGTCCTGCGGGTCCAACTGGGCTCTGCTGGGACCTACCTCTTCAAGTCCCCCCAGTCCAATGTTCTTCTCATGAATGTTTAATAAGTGAGGTGAACTTTTGGACTTAAGCAAAGGGTTTTTGAAAAGGGTTTAGTTTTAAGGTTTTCCATGGGGATTCTTCCCACGGAAGTCCTAATGTCACTTGCAGAAATTCCCGACTTTCCTGCTTGATCTTTGGGTATGATGCGGGTAGGTCTGTAACCTCCTCGCAAGTCGGGAGCGTTGAGTCCCACTTGTGTGGATTCTCCATGAGGTTTTGGTAGTTTTGAATATTGTGATCAATTATGTTAAAACCACCAATTCCATCTTGGAGTTTCAGACAATATAGTTCTCGACGTTCCCGCTATGCGGGGATGTTATTCTCGTTTCCGCAAGCATGGCCCAGAAGATCCTTCTTGGTTTCAATTCCCTGCGGAGCGCTAGGTATGTGAAGGGTTTTGCCTTGACACTGTACCTGCACTCGTCTTACGGTTACTTTACTTCCAAGGTATTCCTGGCGTCAATTCCCTGCGGGTGCTAAGTATGTGAAGGGTTTTGCCTTAACACTGTACCCGCACCCGTCTTATAGTTACTTGGTCGCCGAGGTATTCTTGGCTTCAATTCCCTGCAAGTGCTAAGTATGTGAAGGGTTTTGCCTTAACGCTGTACTCGCACCTGTCTTATAGTTACTTGGTTGCCAAGGTAAGGGGTATTTTCCCGCTTACTTTTGAATCTTTTTGAAATTTTGAAATTCGAAGAGTTGGTGAAAGGATAAGAACAGTCCAAACTGTTGAAACGTCGTCCGACGGTTTCTTCTGACTGTGTCAGGACGTGCAGGAAGTTATGGCAACGTGACAGTACATGGTCATTCCAGACGCTTTTTCAGACGCGTGGCCGCGAAATTAATGGCACGCGTCCTTTCAACAGCTGTTGCCAGCTTGCACTTTGCCACGTGTCATAGTTTCATTGCACCTGCGATTTCTCTCTCTTCCGCATTAAATTCATCGCATTAATTGCGATGAGTATATAAAGGGGGAGAGGGTCTCTTGTAATTCACACTTTCACTCTTCTCTTCTTGTAAACGATTTCCGGCGAATACTTTCTGCCAAGCATTCTCCTGAAATCACTCTTCTTTACCTCCAAACCATGTCTTCTACTCACGATTTTGAAGCTGCTGCCGAAGAATCTGACGTGCACGTCGAGATCCCGACGTCTACGTCTAATAAAGACGATAAGAGCACTGCTGGCGAATGCCAGTGTGCTCTTCCGGCCGACCTCTATCGGTACGTCGTCCGGAAGTTCATGCTCGAGTCGTTCGAGCCTGAGTTTCCGGAGCCACACCAGACGGTATACGATGCCCCCAAGGGCAAGATAGGGGTGTACGCTGCATTCTTCGTTTATGGGAATCTCAGGTTCCCATTGACGAAGTTTGTATACCGTGTCTTGGAGAGGCACGGCGTGCATCTGACGGAGGTACACCCGATGGCGATCTCCAAGATCCGCCACTTTGAGTGGGAGTGCCTCGTTCTGGGCGTGGAGCCCCATGTTGACCGGTTGATGACCTTCTATTCTTGGAGGTGCATCCAGGGGTGGTACACCTTGGTCAATCGGATCAAGGGGTTGAAGATCTGCGCTACCGAGCGCAGTCTTCGGTCGTGGAAGGGTGAGTTTTTTTATATCTCCGCTCGCGTCATCCCCCTTGCGATGACCTTTAAGAATGGGAGAGCACTCCCCGCCCTTCACGCCCTCAACTACCAGGAGGCGGAGTGGTTCGCCAAGATCTCCCGGGTCCAGACTCCGGTATACCGCTTTGCGGAGTCTGGGATGGTGATGCTTGGGATGAGCCGGGTGTGGAAGGAGGCGTCACAGGTTCCCATCGTCCTCGAATACGGTTTGAACTCTGTCCCTTACGGTATGCTCTGTCTTCTTTGTTTATATAGGTTTGTCTTCTAACTGTTTTTCTTTTATTTCAGAGGGGAACGACTTGCAGTCGCTCCTGCATCCGCGGGAGGCTGATAGTCCCGCTCGGATGGGTACTCGTGCTCTAGATGAGAACGAGTTGCCCATCCTTGAACAGACGGCGGATCGGTTCGTGGAGGTCTACTCGCCAGGCCACGAGATCCTGAGCGCTAGGCGGCCAGGTAAGGAGTTATTCAACCCTCGACCCCTCAATGCTGAAACCTCTGCTGGAATTCCTCTAATCTTGTGTTCTGATGAGGAATCCGCAGATGGTCCTCCGTTGGTGCGGAAGAAGAAGGCTGCCGGCGGGAAGGGGAAGGCGAAGGTTGCCTCCACTGCCGATCTGGTGCCTCGGTCTGATTCAGAGACCGAGAGCGAGGAGGTGGCGGGGAACCCTGGTGGTGATAAGACCACTGCTCCGGAGGCTGAGACGACCGTCACCTCCGAGCAGCCCAGGACAACGACGGTGAGCGGCGTGAAGAGGCCGGCTCCATCGGGTTCGTCCCCGCCTGTTCGCACTTTTAGGCTCAAGAAAACCCGTAAGTACAAACTTCCTTTACTTTTTAACTTCATATCTTTCCGCCATTATACTTATATCTTCTTTGTGCAGGCGTGGATGCTACCGCATTCCAGGGTGGAGCGGGGAGGAGCACCTCCGGACCTATGACGGTAGGTTTGGTCAACCTACCTGAAGCGATGACCCAGGCGGCTGCGCCTGCTTCAGTTGTTGGTTCAGTTGCTCACCCAGTCGAGCCAACTGTTCCAACTGCGATGACATTTCCGCCGGCTGTCAGTGCCATATTTACTGAATCTGTTACTGAGCCGGCGGTGACTATTTCTGCGGGTACTTCCGCAGCGGCGACCACGGTTGTGAGTTCACCTCCGGTGAGTTCACCTCCGTTGGTTTCTACCGCGGCGGCCTCCATGCCTCCGACGTCGGCAGCTACAGCCGATCCTGCAGGTATGCTTGGGGCTTCTCGCCAACCTCTGCCTCCTTCCCATCTGCCTGACCTCTTAGATGGATTTCCCTTGGGTTCAGGTGATGGGTTTGGCGGCTATCGGCCTGTTGTCGACCCTATAGGTGCGTAGGGTTCTTTTGGCCTTTTTTTTTTTTTTTTTTTATATATCATCTTTTCCTAACTGCTTTTTGTTTTTTGCAGTGTCGGATTCCAATGAAGTGTATGTTCCACGCTGGAACATCCGCCTAGGAACAACCCTTCGCACGCCTGTGGAGTGCGTGGAGTGGGCTCGTCACGCAGCTCCCAGTGGTGCGTTGGGGGAAGCAATGGCTAGCTACCAGGAGGGTAGGCTAACCAATGAGCTGCGGATTCTCCTGGCCCGGATGCAGCCGCGCGTCGAGCTGCTTTGTCGTGAAAACGACAAGTTAAAAGCAGCTCGCATCCAAGAAGTAGCTCAGGCGCGGGCTGTCCGGGAGGAGAACAAGAGGCTTGCCGCAGTGGCTGCGGAAAAGGAGAAGGCCTTCAAGGCCCTCGAGGTTGAAGTTCAGGCCCGGCTCGAGGCCCGTTCCAAGGCTGCCCAAGCTGTTAACGAACAGCTTCGGCTGGCTAAGGAAACTGAACGGAACGCAACCGAGAGGGCCACCAAGGCTGAAGCTGTTGCTGAGCCTCTACGCCTCGAGAATGAGGAACTTAAAGCCAAACTAGAGGCGCTCCAACAGGCTCATGATGCCTTGGCGATGGAAGACGCCAAGAAGCTCCAAGAGATCTTGGACAAGAGGGGGGTGCTTGACCATACTGAGCGGTAGCTAAAGGGCGTTGAAGAGGCTGCGGCTAGAGAAGTGTTGCTTGCCAACCTCAACAAAAGTGAAGCCGAACGCGCCCGTAACCAAGCTCAAGCTGCCCTCCAGGAAGCTCTGGTTACCAAGGAATGGCTTATTCGAGAAGCGTTGTCGCATGTAAGCTTAGCTTCATAATGTCTTCACGCTTTTCTTTGTAAATAGAAAAGGTTTTGATACTTGTATATTTTTTTTGTAGGTTGTGCATCGAGTCTTCACGGACACATCATACGACAATGCCATGAGCGCAGCCCTCAACGCTTCTCACGAGGATGGGGAAAAGGCCGGTTTCCTGCTTGGTCTAGGGTTCGTTGAGAAAGGCATCCCGCCTTCCAACTTCCCTTTATATGATGTTGATACTGAAGCTGTATATGACCAAGCAGTGAATCAGTATGCCGCCTTCCCGCATCCGGTGGTGGAGAAGGTGAACGAAGTTGCTGCTGCTGATGATGGGCTAGCTATCCTTAAAGCTTTCCTTGAACCGCCACGCTCTACTGATGGTGCTGGTCCAAGTGGAAGTGGTCCTGAAGCTTGATCCTAAAGATCCCTTCCCACTGTTAGGATA
This sequence comes from Bidens hawaiensis, assembly GCF_021521415.1. Taxonomy (NCBI): domain Eukaryota; kingdom Viridiplantae; phylum Streptophyta; class Magnoliopsida; order Asterales; family Asteraceae; genus Bidens; species Bidens hawaiensis. The sequence continues at coordinate 53,014 of NW_027495471.1, forward strand.
GGTTTAGCTTGTATAGATTTATATTCTTGTAGGCGGGTAGTTACCCAGCCATTCTTGTAATGAATATTATGAAATATAAATCTTTGTGCGGTCCTACTTTCACTGGATGACTTGCTTTATAAACGTTATATGACTTGCTCATGCATACTTTAGTTTAAATTAGCAATTTTCTAAGTGTTTAGAATAAGTTAACCTTTGAACGTGGTAGATAATAGGTTGAAGTTTTGCTTCCTCATTCGTGATTGTGCGGGTAGGACCGTCACTTGCACTTAGTAGGATGGCTAAACTTTACCTATATCTGACCTGCGTGGAGGTTTTCTTCATCTTTTTGTTAGAAATTTTCTAAGTGTTTAGAATAAGTTAACCTTTGAACGTGGTAGATAATAGGTTGAAGTTTTGCTTCCTCCTTCGTGATTGTGCGGGTAGGACCGTCACTTGCACTTAGTAGGATGGCTAAACTTTACCTATATCTGACCTGCGTGGAGGTTTTCCTCATCTTTTTGTTAGAAATTTTCTAGGTGTTTAGAATAAGTTAACCTTTGAACGTGGTAGATAATAGGTTGAAGTTTTGCTTCCTCCTTTGTGATTGTGCTGGTAGGACCGTCACTTGCACTTAGTAGGATGGCTAAACTTTACCTACATCTGACCTGCGTGGAGGTTTTCCTCATCCTTCTGTTAGAAATTTTCTAAGTATTTTGAATAAGTTAACCGTTCGACGCGCGGTTGTCAATAGGTTAGTTCGGTTTCCTCTATCATGATTTGTGCGGTTAGGACCGGCACTTTCATTTAGTGGGATGATCAAAGTTTACCTATGACTGACCTGCGTGAAGGTTTGCCGTTTTTTGGGTTTATGCGGGTTTTTCCGCCTTCCCGACGCAACGACTTTCCACGTAATTATGCGGTGAATACCGGCATATCAGTGTTGAATAAATTAACCGTTCGACGCGCGGTTGTTAATAGGTTAGTGTTCAGTTTCCTCTATCATGATTCGTGCGGATAGACCGGCACTTTCATTTAGTGGGATGACTGAACTTTACCTTTAACTGACCTGCGTGAAGGTTTGCCTTTTTTTGGGTTTATGCGGGTTTTGCCGCCTTCCTCACGCAACGGCTTTCTTTCACACTTATGTATGCGGTGAAGACCGGCATATCCGTGTGGAAAGTTCATAAGTATAAATGTAAAATCATCAGCGTCGATGTTCTAAGGAGAATCATTTCCATTAGAAGTGGCTCTGGGCCTTTACAAATTTGGAATTGATCTACATGCAAACTGTGTAATTGAGCTCCCTTCCATGTTGTTGGGATGGGAGTGCCATCGAGCCGATATGCACCTGGTTCGGGATCTCGTTGTTTACGCAGTATGTAGTCTCCAACATTGAAGCTGCAATTTTATTCGTGTTTTCCCCAACTGGGGTTCTACACGCATCAGCCTGCTCAGCGTTCGTTTCGCCACGAGGTGTGCGAGCGTCCCATCTCTGACAAATGCTTCGACGATGTCCTTTACGTCTGTGTATTCTTCAGTGTTGTGGCCTTTTGTCCTGTGAAAGTCACAGTATTTGCTCCGATCAGCATTGTGACGATGTCGGATTATTGGAGCCTTTGGCCATGGGAGCTCCTCAGTGGCGAATATCTCGGTGACGCTTTTGGTGAGTGGCGTCCATCTGGAGTTCTGGTTCGACTGTACGTTATCCCTTCCACCTAACCGATGTTGCAAGCCAGATGAGGTGTCAAAGTTTACCCTTGACTGCCAAATGCCTAGCTTCCGCTTTTTGTTTAGTCGGGCGGGTAAGGACGTTGTCTTCTCTTGTTTTCTGGGTGTAGAGGTTTGTGCTCTGGGGGAGATCTCTACCCAGTTGCTTCTCCGTTTCCGCAAAGCGTTTAGCTGCTGTCATGATGGCATCCCATGTGGATGGCATGCCATCTTTACCCGTTAAGGTGCGGATGAGCTCGTTCGCGCCCTGGATAAAAGCAGCGCGAACAAGATCTTCGGTAATATTACCCAGACTTAGCTTCTTTGAGTTGAAGCGAGTGATGAAGTCTGGCAAAGATTCATCTTTCTCTCGAATGCATTTGAGGATTGTCCATTGCTCTTTGGTATACTCTCTTTGTTGGCTGAAGTGTTGGCTAAATTTCTGCTGGAAGTCTTCCCAATCGTAGATGTGGTGGACCGGTAGACGATCGAACAACGCTCTAGCTGCCCCAACAAGCGTCATTTGGAACATGTAACACCACGTAGGTTCCGTCCAACTACTGACGGTTGCCCCCGCTATGAACCTGTTCAAATGATCGTCTGGATCAGATATACCATCGTAAGTGCCGATGTTGGACATCTGTTTGGCACTTTTCGGGACGATTGCTTCCGTAATGTCCCTTGCAAATTTGGACGTTCCCGCCTTTGCAGCAGTTGGTGTAAATGTTTTGGAGAAGTCACGTGGGTTTCCACCCGCGTTTTTTGGTTTGAAGGTTTCTCCAAAACGCCTTCTCGGTTGGGAGTCCGTTTCCTTACGCTTCCCTTTCGTCCTATGACGAGGGTTTGCGTCACTATCGGATTCCTTCGAATCACCGTCCAAGTACTCTCCGAATTCCTCAGGCTGTTGGAGTGAACGTAAGCGTCCATCCAACTCAGCTTGGAATTCTTTTTGACGTGCTTCCGCCCACGCTTTAACTTCATCGAGTGTTTGGCGGGGGAGCCTCGTTCGTTGTCTCTCTAACTGGGTATCGGTGAATCCCAGTGGGCGATTATTTACTGCACTTGCCCTAGCTTGGGTAACTGGGGTAGTGTTCGTAAAATTTACTGCACTTGCCCCGGCTTGGGTAACCGGGGTAGTGTTCGTAAAAACTGTGTAGTCGCCGGTATTCCCCCCAGTAGCTGGGGTTGTGGTTACCGGAGTTTCTTTAACCATCTTTCCAGAAGTTTGAAAAAACTGAAAAGAAATGAAGTTCTAGCTTTTATGCACAGATGGCGCCAATGAAGAAACACTAATAAACCCCGGGCAGATTGCGAATAATCTGGGGGTTAAATAGATGTTTCCCACGAGGGGTTAGATCCGGCAAAGATGGTTCTTCTGATAACCTGCAAAACAGACACCGTGAGCTCGTCACTGAGAAGGGGGGTACCTCCTTATGACCACCCTCCAGCGTGAGAATCAGACTAGATTGCTCTTGAATATAAGTGTATATTAAGAGATTGCTAGAGCAGATATCAGGTATAAGATGTAAGATACAAGATGAGATGATCATACCATTTGGGGTATTTATAGCCGAAGGTAGGTTTCCAAGAGGGTATAGCAGGCTGAATAGTATTCCTGTTCTACCAACTGTGGCCTACGCACGTGCCATGCTGGTAGTTGGTGGGTAGGCAGCGGCTGACAGTGACCAGGCCTGCTGTGTACTATTCCTTTTCCACTAACTGCAGGCTATGCACGTGGTATGACAGGAGTTGGTGAGTAGGCAGCGACTAATAGTGACATACAGTACAAGAGCATGCTGCTCGCCATACTGTTGTCAATGAGCTGTCGTATCTCTGATCAGATCTTTTGCCCATACCTCGTCAGGTACAGTACAAAAGATCCTCCAGTATCGTACGGACTGGCTCATTTGGGCGGGAGTATTTCCCCTCCGGCCTTTGTGCGGGATTGTTCCCGGCTTTGCTCATTCCTTCAGGTGACTACTGAATTATTTTGAGAGCTAAGTGCCTTGTGCGTGTAGCCTTGCTGCGCGGGTGGCCTTCCCTGATGGCTTGTATCCGCAGCTGCGGGAACAGGCGGAGTACTTCGCCATTGGGAGGCATTTCCTGCGGGAACAGCTTGCGTACTGCGCGTAAGGACGTCACGTCTCTGAGCATGGTGGGTCCTGCGGATCCAGTTGGTTTCTGCGCAGACGTCTCTTTTCAAGGTGAGTCCTGCGGGTCCAACTGGGCTCTGCTGGGACCTACCTCTTCATCACAGTTACGAACCGACACAAATTCGGTTAGTATCGGCAGTACCAGCACAAATTGATAAACATGTATTAGTAAAACAAAAAATCATATTTTATATAAAAATAGTGGACTTAAAACTTAATATTAAAAAAAATAAAGTGAATAGTGATCATGTGAATGTGAAGGGGAATAAATAATCTTTTTAATATATATAATAACGTGTAATAAACGTCTGAGTCTGAGAGGGAGAAGTCTTGAATTCAACTTTCTCGGACAAGAAGTTTTTTAAAGAAATTTGCTGTTCATAATGTTTACCGTTAATTTTACTTATAATAAAGTGTTTATAATATTAAAAGATTTATCATGATGAATTATATAAAATATCATTCAATAATTCTAGAAGAGTAATGATGCAAGTTATGAAATGAGATATTTTTACAGTTCGAAAAAAAATGAAATGAGATATGTTTCATCCAACGCTAGCTGTTTTGGTACCTTGCTAATCAGACATGCCTCTATTCTGTTATGTGGGGTCAGTATTTATTATAAAGATTTTTTTAATGGTCAATGACTAAAGTTTATTACACAAGTAACCAAATGGTAAAAGATGAGTTTTCATACGTCTGCGGTCATAGACAACGTTAGGTAGCTCAAGCACATCAGCTTCTGTTTGGGAAAAACCTGTCGCACGAAGGTTAACTACGGTAAAATACGGTTGAGATAAGATTCGAACTTGAGACCTTGCGGCCTCCCCAAATCTTCACTTCATCTTATGGATGAGCTCGGGATGGTATCAATACGGAAATGTTCGGTTCAGTAACGCTACGGCACCGGTATTTCGTGCAAAATTCGGGAAATATTGTACCGTACTGGTACCGAAAACTCAATACTTGATACCGGTTCGTTATCAATCGGTATCAAAACACTCATTCCTTACTTCATTTTCAATACCAGTTGAGCTAAAGCTCGTTGTCTTTTACAATAAACATTTAATTTTACTTATAGTATTTACTATATTTATATTTTATAGCACATACAAGTATTTACTATTTTATAAAGAAATAGTAATTTAATATTTATAGGAAGGTACATAAAATAAAATGCAGTGTTGCGCATGCGTCCATAAAACCCAAATCTTGTTCACATGTTTCTCTTTTACATCCACACGCACACCCACTTTTGCTTCCTGTATGGTACGACGTCGCATTTACTGTTGAACAACTATTTTAAACATGTTATTATTACTTGATTGTTCATCCTTCTAGTCTTCTAGATATTATAAACTTTTAGCACGTGCAACTTGAAAACAAATCTAAAAGAACTAGTTTTATTTACATCAAAGCTTCTTTGAACTAATTATATCAAGATGTTAGATATATGTATTTTTATTTGAATTGTGAAGGTTCATGTCTCTCGTGATAAACAAAATGATCTACATTTAAAAGTAGGATTATAGAATACGTAAGTTTGTTATTATAACTATATATAATTTACAAGTTTGGTGCCGCAAGTGGCTTATTGGGCCACTTGGCGGCACTGTATTGGTCGGCGAATTTTGATTTTTTTAGTTTAGTTACCACAATAAACGTAATAGAAACTGATCAAACGTCAATTTTTTTTAGTTCTGATACCATAACAAATCTGAAAGAAACCGGCCAAGTTCGCGCAAACTCGCGGCTTTATATAAAGCCCATGACCAACAACACTACCGACCGACCCCCCCCCCCCACCCCCAACTTGGCCGTTGGTCCACCTCACGTTTTTTTTTTCTCGTTTTTTTAATTCCGGTACCGTAAGGTACGTAATCAAAACTGACCAAATTCGTGTCAAGTTACCGCCTCAATGCTCGGAACCGACAATGCTTTGGTTTTACCATCGCTTGGGTTTGCCAACCAACTAAACATCGTCTTCAATATTTTGTTTTTGTTATATCTTAATTTGACGAATTAATATTTTGGGTTACCCTCAAATTTTACCATGGTGTCTATATTGTTATGAACGCAGCCGGTACTGACCAAATTCGTGTCAACTCATCATCGTAACGTTCGGGGTTTACCAACGTCCGGGTTTCAACTTATGGGTTTTGCCAGCTGCCCCGGCACAACGCGCCGGGATGAAAATCTAGTTCTAAATGTTTGCTTATCAAATACGAAGTAAATAAGTAGTGTAGAGTGTGTTGTTTATACTTTTTCGTCCTTTTAACATTTACTGAAAATTACACATTTCAACATTTATTTTCATTGTTTACACTAATTACTCTTTATATTTTGGGTTTATTACACATTTTGTTATAAGATAGTTGTAAAGTCTGTTTGATTTATATGCTTGAGTAAAAAAAAATCTCGATCCCTTCAATTAAGGTTGTTCTTCAGGTTTCAGAATTTTATGACCACATCTCCTTAATAGAAACGAGACCCAAATCTCTATTGATTTTATTATGCTCGGGTTGGAATAAACGGTTATTTGGGGTTCAGAAAGAAAATATATATAATTTTTTAAAAAGCAATACTATTGTCTTTACTCGTAACGTAGGCGTCAAAAAAGTAGATTTAAGGAAGAACGACAAAAAAAAAAATAATAATTAATTTCTTCTTAATTTTATTATTCTACAATATGTTCAGTTGCTTTAGGCTTGAGCCTTCAATGTGTTAATCAAGAACCTGATTTTTATAGAGAGCTAGAGTTAATGCAACACGAGATGTCGATTATGGAATAGGAGAAGTCAGTTTATCGAGTCGTCGAATAGGAAGATAATCATGTATAGGGAAGATAGATTACTAGATCAGACGACATCACTTAATATAAAATCCAATAAAAAACAGCAACTGCAAGTTTAAACTTGCAATTTGCAATCGGGTTACCTTAAACTACACACCTGAAGCACCATATGTGGTTTCTGGTAGGTCCCACGTATGAACCACTTTGTTTGAGACAAAACGTGAAACTGCCCATCATTATTTACGTAGTGGTTTGAGTTTTCTTTTTAACAAATATTGTTGTATATTTTTGGCCTCTAGTTTATTTACTAGTTTTGGTTGGTTTTCTAATGAAAGTCACTGTTTGAAAAGAAAAAAGTTATATATAATAAAAATAATATTTATAATAAAATAAAAGTGTTTTTGACATTTTTGTTTTGTCTTTACCCCTAATTTACACCAACCCGCTAAGTTCCTAACCTGACGTATCCCCACACAAAAATTAGCCCCTGGGCCTGGTGACGATATTCTTCAATAATAATGATACCATTTTTGAGATTTAACACTTGAAGAGGTAGGTCCTCGCAAAGTCCAGTTGGACCCGCAAGACACACCTTGAAGAGGTACGTCTGCGCAAGGACCAGCTGGTTCCGCATGACCCACCATGCTCAGAGATGAAGACCTTACACGCAGTAAGCCAGCTGTTCACGCAGGAAAGCCTCCCTTGGTACAGTACCCTACCTGTTTCCGCAGCTGTGGGTACAAGCCAAGAAGGAAGGCTACCCGCACTAACAGTAAGGCTACACACATAAGGCACCAATTCATACTTCAGCAATGTCACCTGAGGAAGGAATGAGCAAGGTGGGAATATTCCCGCCCAAAAGAGCCAGTTCGTACGCTTCTGGAAAATCTTTTGTACTATACCTGCCAAGGTATGGACAAAATAGACAAGATCTGACCAAAGCAGCCCATGAGCCAATCACAGGGTGACAGCTCACCGACAATAGTACGAGGAGGAGCACGCTCCAGTACAAAATGCCACTATCAGCCGCTGCCTACCCACCAACTCCCATCGTGGCACGTACGTAGCCCGTAGTTGGTGGAAAAGGAATATTATACAGCTGGCCGTACCTGCTTGGAAACCTACCTTCGGCTATAAATACTCCAACATCTTGGAACGGTATCATCATCTTATCCTCTCTCTAGCTATTTCTCTCAATATACACTTATATTCAGAGCAATCTAGTCTGATTCTCACGCCGGAGGGTGGTCACAAGGAGGAACCCCCCTTCTCAGTGACGAGCTCACGGTGTCTGTTTTGCAGGTCAAGAAGAATAACCATCTTTGCCGGACCTAACCCTCGTGGGAAACATCTACTTAACCCTAAGATCATCCGTAATCTGCCGGGGTCATTTAGTGTTTCTTCATTGGCGCCATCCGTGCATTAAGCTAGACTAATTCTTTTTCCCAACTTTCTCAAACTTCTGGAAAGATGGTTAAGGTTACTCCGATGCCGAGGCCACCGAGTGACCAAGAAACTCCGGTAACCACAACCCCAGCTACTGGGGGGAACGCCGGTGAATATACGATTTTTACAAACACTACCCCGGTTACCCAAGCCAGGGCAAGTGCAGTAAACAATCCTCCCCTGGGATTCATTGATACCCAGGCAGAGAAGCAACAGACGAGACTTTCCCGCCAAACACTGGATCAAGTTAAAGCTTGGGCGGAAGCACGTCAGAAAGAATTCCAAGCTGAGTTGGATGAACGTTTACGTTCACTCCAACAGGCCAATGACGAATTCGGAAGCACTCGACAACAGCTCAACATGAGCAATGATTGCGAGTATTCGGATGATGATTGGGAAGATTCTGACAGTGACGCAAACCCTCGTCATAAGGCGAAAGGGAAGCGTAAGGAAGTAGACTTCCGCTCGAAAAGAAATTTTGGAGAAACTTTCAAGCCAAAGAGCGCAGGGGGAAACCCACGTGACTTCTCCAAAACTTTCAGACCGAATGTTGCAAATGCGGGAAGGTCCAAGTTCGCAAGAGACATTGCGGAAGCAATTGCTCCAAAGAGTGCCAAACAGATGTCCAACATAGGCACTTACGATGGCGTATCCGACCCAGACGATCACTTGAACAAATTCATAGCGGGGGCAACCGTTAGTAATTGGACGGAATCCACGTGGTGTTACATGTTCCAAATGACGCTCGTCGGGGCAGCCAGAGCGTGGTTTGATCGTCTACCGGTCCACCACATCTATGATTGGGCGGACTTCCAACACAAGTTCAGCCAGCACTTCAGTCAACAAAGAAAATATACTGAAGAGCAGTGGACGATCCTCAACTGCGTCCGAGAGGAAGACGAATCTTTGCTAGACTTCATCACTCGCTTCAACTCAAAGAAGCTAAGTCTAGGCACTATAAGCGAAGATCTTGTTCGCGCCGCTTTCATCCAGGGCGCCGAGTACCCAGAGCTTATCCGCACTTTGACGGGTAAAGATGGCATGCCATCCACGTGGGATGCCATCATGACGGCAGCTAAACGCTTTGCCGAGACGGAGAAGCAACTGGGTAGAAATCTTCCCCAGAACACAAATCTCTATACGCAGAGGACCAGAGAAAATAACGTCCGTACCGCCCGACAAAATAAGAAGAGGAAGCTTGGTATTTGGTAGTCAAGGATAAACTTTGACACCTCATCCAGCTCTCGCCCTCTCTTGGGCGGAAGGGACAACACGCACTCATCAAACAGGAATCCCAGATGGACGCCACTCACCAAAAGCGTCACCGAGATATTTGCCACCGAGAAACTCCCATGGCCAAAGGCTCCAATAATCCGACAACGTCATAACGCTGATCAGAGCAAATCCTGTGACTTCCACGGAACCAAAGGCCACACCACAGAGGAGTGTACGTCTTTGAAGGATATTGTCGAAACATTCGTCAAAGATGGAAAACTTACACACCTCGTGGCGTCGATTAAGAACGGAGGGAGAAATGACAATCGGTACAAGGGCAACGGACGAAAGCCCGTCGACATCAGCATCCACATGGTTCATGGCAACGTCAGAGGAAGAAAACGACGAATGACAAAGCCAAGTGCGTGGAAGGAAGCTGAAGTGCGCTTCCCGCGTGTACCAAGAGGGCCCAACAAAGAAGGCCCCATAGTGATCAAAAGCCAGCTGGGGCACTACATCACTTCCCGCACTCTTGCTGATAACGGCGCTTCGTCAACGGTTATGTATAGGCATTTCTTCGACAAGCTAGACGACGAAGACAAAGAACGCCTAGAAACGGTCTACGCCTCAATGGAAAGGTTTGACGGCAGCACAAACACCCCCTTGGGGATCCTATCCTTCCCCGTCACTCTCACAGACGGGAAGTACTCCCGCACAGAAGACGTGGACTTCGTCGTAATGAGGAAGCCACACCACACGTACGACATTCTCTTCGGGAGAGATGGGATGGCAAGGTTCAATGCTGTGGTGTCGTCGGTCCATGGTATGATGGGATGGCCAACAGCTGAGGGCATTGCTATGATCACGGGCATTCCCCAGGTATGCATCGCATCTGTCTCATCCAAACCTAAACCAAAGATGGCTAAACCAACAACCTCTGAGCCAGAAGAATGGGCCTTCAATGGCAAATACCCTGACCAGGCTGTTACCATTGGCCCAACGATCACTCATCCCACACGCACCCTGCTCAAAAGCTTGTTGCAAAAAAATGCTGACATCTTCGCTTGGACACCAGCCGACATGACTGGTGTACCCCGAAGTAGGGCTGAGCATAAGCTCAAGTGTGACCCGGCGTTTACGCCGATCATACAAAAGCGTCGCGTGATGGAGACTGAGCAGGCTAACGCGTGTAGAACCCAAGTTAAGGAACTCCTTGACGCAGGCATCGTACGCGTTAGTAAATATCAAACATGGGTTGCAAATCCCGTCATGGTACCGAAATCCAACAAACAATGGCGCATGTGTATAGACTTCAAAGACCTAAACAAAGCATGCCCCAAGGATTGTTACCCGTTACCCGAAATTGACCTTAAGGTAGATTCGTTGGCACCGTTTCGCCTTAAATGCTTCCTTGATGCGTATAAAGGATACCATCAAATCCACATGGCCGTTGACGATCAAGACAAAACCGCATTTCGGACGCCCGATGGCACATTTTGTTATCAAATGATGCCATTCGGACTTAAGAATGCCGGGTCCCATACCAACGCCTGATGGATAAGGAGTTTCACGCCCAAATTGGGAGGAACTTGGAAGTTTACATGGATGACTTGGTCATCAAAAGCCTTGGGCCAGAAGCGATGTTGAAAGACATCGAAGAAACTTTCAACATGCTCAGAAAAATAAACATGAAGCTCAACCCGAGCAAGTGTTCCTTTGGGATGGAAGAAGGGAAGTTCTTAGGAGTCATCGTTACTAAAGATGGCTTCAGAGCGAACCCTGAAAAGGTCGAAGCCATTATGAAAATGGAATCACCTACTACCATCAAACAAGCTCAGACACTGAATGGACGACTAGTCGCACTTAACCGCTTTTTGGCAAACCATGCGGATAGGTCGTTCCCATTCGTGTCAACATTAAGAAATTGCTTGAAGAAAACGCACTTCCGCTGGACACCAGAAGCGGAAGCAGCTTTCCAGGAGATTCGGTCACGCTTGATCGAACTCCCAACGCTCACAGCACCAGAAGCGGGGGAGGAATTAATTCTCTACCTCTCTGCCACAGACAGAGCAACCGGGGCAGTCTTACTAGTAGAACGAAAAGGCATCCAGATGCCTATCTACTATGTTAGCCGCGTCTTGATAGACGTAGAAACCCGGTACTCTACCCTGGAAAAATTAGTCTTAGCGCTTGTACAGGCTTCACGCAGGCTAAGACGATATTTCCAAGGTCACCCAATCACCATTCTCACCAACTTCAAACTTGCAAACGTTTTAGGCAAACCCGAGTTGTCGGGACGCCTAGCCAAATGGGCAATTGAGTTGGGGGAAAACGCGATAAAGTACAAGCCAAGACCAGCCATAAAAGGCCAGGTCTTGGCCGATTTTATTGCAGAAGTCCCCGCATCGCGGGAAAAAGAGTGCCAGGAAGAGGCTCAACCCTCTCCAGCACAAGACATTAACGATGTCTGGCGACTCTATACTTATGGAGCAGCCAATAACGAAGGTTCAGGCGAAGGTTCAGCCAATACACTTACGCCATTCGGCTTGATTTCCCAAGCACGAATAACGAAGCGGAATACGAAGCATTCTTGGCCGGGTTAAGAATTGCGCGTAAGATGGGGGTGAAAAACTTGGAAGCCCACGTGGATTCAATGCTAGTAGCCAACCAGATTAACGGAACGTACACGGCCGTAAACGACACAATGGCCCTGTACCTCGCACAAGCAAAAGCCCTTATGCGCGATTTTAACGATTGCAAAGTTATGCACATCAAGCGAAGCGAAAACAAATCTGCGGATGCGTTAAGCAAGCTTGCATCGTTAGCCTTCACCCACTTGGGGAAGGACATCCGCATTGAACTTCTTGGAGCACCATCAGTCCCGCATAAGGAAATTTGTGTCATCCAAACCGGCACGGAAACATGGATGACACCAATCATAAATTACCTTGCAGCGGGTATACTACCAGAGTCGAAGACACATACAAGAAAGATACGCTGTAAATCACTGAACTACCAACTTGTTGATGACATACTTTACAGGCGTAACTTTCTTGGCCCACTCCTCAGATGCGTGGACGACCAAGATGCCGACTAGCTCCTAAGGGAAGTACACGAAGGCATCTGTGGAGTACACGCAGGTCCACGCGCAGTTGTAGCTAAGCTAAACAACGCGGGATACTTTTGGCCCGGGATGCACACGGATGCGCTGGCCTACATCAGAAAATATAGATCCTGCCAGCTTTACGCACCCAACACGCATCGCCCGAAGAACGAACTTGTTCCAGTCACGTCGTCGTGCCCATTCCAGAAGTGGGCCATCGATGTGACAGGCCCATTTCCCACAGCAGCAGGTAATGTTCAGTTCCTAGTGGTAGCCATCGACTATTTCACCAAGTTGATAGAAGCAAAACCCCTAGCCCAAACAACAACAAAACATATCAAAAAAATTATTTGGGAATTTATTATTTGTCGTTTTGGATTTCCACAGAATTTGGTAAGCGATAACGGCACCAACTTTGCTGACCAGAAGCTGCAAAAGTGGCTGAAAGAACTTCAAATCACCCACACCTTTACCTCAGTGGCACACCCGTAGGGTAATGGTGAGGTGGAAAGAGCAAACAAGAGCATCGTCGACGGCATAAATAAAAGACTCTTGGAGCATAGATCCGGCTGGGTGGACGAAGTTCCACATGTCCTTTGGGCGAACAAAACGCTAAAAAAGGCAAGCACGAGCGAAACCCCGTTCAGCCTCACCTATGGCACTGAAGCCATGGTCCCGGTCGAAATTGGTCTACCCTCACCAAGAGTCATAACTCAACCAGAAGACAATGATGCGGAAAGACGGTTAGACCTTATGCTAACCGAAGAACGCAGAGACTTAGCCGCAGCGCGTGAAGAGAACTACAAGCGACAAATGCAAAAGTACTACAACACGCGGGTAAAACTCTGCAACTTCAATATGAGACTACATACTGCGTAACAACGAGGCTTCGAACCAAGAGCGCCCAGGAAAGCTGGCCCCGATCTGGGAAGGGCCATACATCATTAAAGAGGTTTTGGGAAAGGGCGCATACCGGCTCGAAAGGCTCGATGGCACTCCCATCCCAAGAACATGGAATGGAGCTCAATTACGCAAATGTTACATGTAGATCAATTCCAAACTTGTAAAGAAAAGGCCTAGAGCCACTTCTAATGGAAATGATTCTCCTTTATCACATTGTGTTGATAGCCTTACCTTTATACTTATGAACTGACCACACTGATATGCCGGTGTTCACCACATAAATAAGTGTGGGAGGAAGTAAGTCGTTGCGTGTGGAAAGCGGCACAACCCACATAAACACAAAAACAGTGAATATTTCTAAGAGGAAGATGAGGAAAACCTTCACGCAGGACAGATATAGGTAAAGTTTGGTCATCCTACTAAGTGAAAGTGATGGGTGTACCCGCACAATCATGATAGAGGAAACAGAACATTAACCTATTATCCAACACGCGTAGAAAAGTTAACTTATTCAAAACACTTAGAAAATTGCTAAGTTAAATTAAAATATGCATGAGCAAATCATATAAGGTTTACAGGGCAAGGCGTTAACAAAATATTTATATTCACAATAAAAATTCAAACATTACAAGAATGGCTAGGTATCTACCCGCCTACAAAATTACAAATCTATCCTAACGGTTGGAAAGGATCTTAAGGTTCAAGCTTCAGGACCACTCCCTCCAAACCCACTCGAACCCGCACCATCAGTTGTCTGCGGCGGTTCGAGGAAAGCCTTGAGAACAGCTAGTCCGTCATCAGCAGCTGCAATTTCGTTCACCTTTTCCACAACCGGATGCGGGAAGGCAGCATACTGGTTCACAGCTTGGTCATAGGCAGCTTCAGTGTCTACATCGTGTAAAGGAAAGTTGGAAGGCGGGATGCCCTTCTCTGCAAAATCCTAGACCAAGCAGGAAACCAGCCTTCTCCCCGTCCTCATGAGAAGCGTTGAGGGCTGCACTCATGGCATCGTCATAAGATGTATTCGTGAAGATCCGATGCACAACCTACAAAAAAATATATATATCAAAAACTTTTCTAAGTATAAAGAAAAGCGTAAAGAAATTATGAAGCTATGCGTACGTGAGGCAACGCTTCTCGCAGAAGCCACTCCTTATTTGTCAGAGCCTCCTGAAGGGTAGCTTGAGCTTGATCGCGGGCGCGTTCGGCTTCATTTTTGTTGAGATTGGCAAGCAACACATCCTTAGCTGCAGCCTCTTCAACGCCCTTAAGCTTACGCTCAGGGCGATCAAGCATACCCTTCTGATCCAGGAGCTCTTGGAGCTTCTTGGCGTCTTCTAGGGCTAAAGCATCATGAGCCTGCTGAAGCTTCTCTAGTTTGGCTTTAAGCTCCTCATTCTCGGCGCGCAGAGGCTCAGCAATGGCTTCAGCTTTGGTGGCCCTCTCGGTCGCGTTACGCGCAGTCTCCTTGGCCAACCTAAACTGCTCGTTGATAGCTTGGGTGGCCTTGGAGCGGGCCTCATGCCTGGCCTGGACCTCGACCTCAAGGTCCTTGTAGGCCTTCTCCTTCTCCGCTGCGGTGGCAGCGAGTCTCTTGTTCTCCTCCCGCAATGCTCGCGCCTGAGCCACTTCCAGGCTACGCGCCGTCTTTAACTTCTCGTTTTCACGACAGAGTAGCTCGACGCGCGGCTGCATCCGGGCAAGGAGGATTCGGAGCTCATTGGACAGCCTACCCTCCTGGTAGCTGGCCATTGCCTCCCCCAACGCACCGCTTGAGGCTGCATGACGCGCCCGCTCGACGCAGTCCGCAGCCGTTCGGAGGGTCGTTCCCGGCGGATATTCCACCGTGGAGCGTACACCTCATTGGAATCCGAAACTGCAAAAACAAAAAACAGTTAGGAAAAAATGATAAAAGGGATAATAGGCCAAAATAACCCCACGCACCTGTAGGATCTATAACAGGTCGGTAACCGCCAAACCCATCACCCGAACCTAAGGGATATCCATCCAAGAGGTCAAGGAGATGGGAATGAGGCAAAGATTGGCTAGAAGTCCCAACCCCGAACATACCTGAAGAACCGGCCATCGACGAGGTAGTCGCTGGCGCCGGAGGAGGCATGGTAGAAGCCACCGTGGTAGAGACCATCGGAGGTAAACTCATTGGAGATGAACTCACAACCGTGGTCGCTGCTGCGGAGCTTGCAGAAAAGATCGCCGGCTCAGTGAAGGATGCAGTAAAAATGGCACTGACGGCCGGCGGAGATGACGTCACAACTGGAACAGTTGACTCAACGGTATGAGCAACTGAACCAGCACCGGAAGCAGGCGCAGCCGCCTGGGTCATCGCCTCGGATAGGTTGACCAAACCTATCATCGTGGGCCCGGAACTGCTTCCTCCCGCACCGCTCTGGAATGCGGATGCATCCACTCCTGCGTGAAGACAACAAAATATTAAAACAATGGCGGAAAGAAATGTGGAAAAGGTAAACAAAAAGTATACTTACGGGTTTTCTTTATCTTGAAAGTTCTAACGGGCGGAGACGAACCCGATGGAACTGGCCTCTTCACGCCAGTCATCGTCGCAACGGTTGGTTGCCCGGAGGTGACAGCCGTCTCAGCCTCCGAGGCAATGTGTAACATCCCGAAATTTCAAGATAATATTAATTATATTACTTAATAATAGAGGGAAAGTTTACTCGGGTTATCGGGATATAGATAGAGTAGGAGTTGGTATGGGTCGGGCTAGTGTTGGGTAATGGACTTGGGTTATGGACTTGGGTTATGAACGAAGGAAGGAGAGTCCATGGGTTTAAGCCCATGATCCCTAATATAATTACCCTTAACCACCATTTCTCACATATTCCATACACACACTCAAAACACACACATTCTAACCGATCAAGATTCGAAGCCGAGACCCGAGATTTTGTTGATAGATCTGAGTTGGTAAGGTAAGAACAAATCCAACAAAGCTAATATTACTGAAAATGGTTAGGATTGGATGGGTTAACCGGACCCGAAACCCAAACTGCCCAAATCGGACCCCTAAAACGTCGATTTTAGGCCGATTTGATGGTTGGGTTTTGGAGGCGCCGATCATACGATTCCGTGGGTACCAAAATCGAGTTATTTGGCTAAGAAACGAAGGAGTTATGGGCAAACAGATCTGCAGCGCGATAACTTCGCCTGCAAGATTAAGTTCGCCTAATGAACTTCGCCTTCAAGCGTAACTTCGCCTTCAAGCGTAACTTCGCCTAAGGATAACTTCGCCTACGGCCAAGTTCGCCTAAGGATAACTTCGCCTGAAGCCAAGTTCGCCTAAGGTTTAACTTCGCCTGAAGCCAAGTTCGCCTAAGGTTTAACTTCGCCTGAAGCCAAGTTCGCCTAAGGTTTAACTTCGCCTGAAGCCAAGTTCGCCCGAGGGTTAACTTCGCCTAAAGCCAAGTTTGATTAGAAAATAAATTATAAAGCGATAAGTTAAAGTAAGCTAATACTAGGCCACCAGATTAGATCAGGCGAGTATTGATACGTGTAACTTGTACAGTCAGCCGAGCTCAGATAGAGAAGGGATTTACAGCTATCAGAAAAAGAAGCAGAGTTCAGGTGAGTTTCTAGCCCCATTCCTTGTTATGTTTTCGGGGCTGTGTGCATACTCGATGTGTTGTTAATACATTTATCCTAAGTGATAAGTGTATGTCATATGTGATATGTGTGATAGATATGAATGATTGTTTGTCGGTACGCGAACGATCTTCGGATATTGCGTGTACTGTCAGGTTAAAAATAAAGGTACGAATATTATATATCGAAGATGTATGAATATTTCAAATGAATACTTGTCGGGGCGTGAACGATCTTCGGATATTGCACGTAACGACAAGGGGTATGGTTGTTAAATGAATGAGGTAAAGAATGCCTAGAGTGTTCTTATGTTATAATGTAAGTATGTGTATATAGGTACACGAATGGCATGTGAGTTCTACGTTCGACATAGTAAGTTAGGATGGCAAATCCCTCTAGCTTCTGTCGGACATAGACTCGGCTGGTGATGGCGTAGTTAAGGACTGCGAGCCTTATACGTGAAGTAGATGATATATGTAAACGTAGATAAGGATTGCGAGCCTTATACGTGAAGTAGATGATATATGTAAACGTAGATAAGGACTGCGAACCTTATACGTAATGTAGATAGGCGTCAGCATAGGAAAGGACTGTGAACCTTATACGTGCTGTATTTGTAGCATAGGGGAGGACTGCGAACCTCGTACGTGCTATGAATTAGGTTGCAGCATAGGAAAGGACTGTGAACCTTATACGTGCTGTATTTGTAGCATAGGGGAGGACTGCGAACCTCGTACGTGCTATGAGTTAGGTTGCAACATAGGGAAGGACTGCGAACCTTGTACGTGTTGTGAATGTATGTCAGCATAGGAAAGGGCTGTGAACCTTATACGTGCTGGTTTTGTAGCATAGGGGAGGACTGCGAACCTCGTACGTGCTATGAGTTAGGTTGCAACATAGGGAAGGACTGCGAACCTTGTACGTGTTGTGGATGTATTATGGTATAGGGAAGGACTGCGAACCTTGTACGTACCATAAATGGTGAACATAGGTAAGGACTGCGAACCTTGTACGTGTTCACGACCTTGAGTACAGGTATAGACGGTGAGCTATGAACATACTCTCGGTAGACTGAGGTTAGTGATTGTAGATATGTATGTATGTGTGGTAGCAAGTATGTATGTAGAACAGAAGAGTAACTAGTGAAGTATGGATATGTATCTACGGATATGTATGTATGTGTATGTATTGTATGGCGATCGATTAACTAGAACTCACTCAGCGTAGCTGACTTTTAGTATGCACGCAGGTGAGCTGATTATAGAGTTAGCATGAGGATGACACACGGCATGGATTGAACGGCTGGCATCTGAAGAAAGAAGTAAAGATGTTTTAAATATAAAGTTTTGTGTTAGGGTATCAAAGAAAAGATTTAATGTTTTGTAACAAATGATTGATGTTTTATATTCCGCGAAAAGTTTTAATAAACTCTGATTTGAAGGACTGTGTTTATGAGTAAATCCGACGCTAAAGTAGGGCTACCGGGTTCGGGGCCTTACAAGTTGGTATCAGAGCATAAGTTCGAGAGATTTAAGCATCCTACATGCTTAGACTCGAACAGAAAATGGGATTTAAGTAAGAAAGGAAAGAAGATGCCAGTTCAAGAATGCCATGTGTCGCTCAAGCAAGATCAGTAAAGGTAAAGTGTATGATTAAATGATATATGTTAATGAGAAAGAAAAGATATGTGAACGATAGGGATAGGAATAATTGATTGTTTGATTTGACTAATTGCTTAAGTAGAACCAGCACAAGTAGACTCATAAAGGGGAGTGTATAGGACACGGAAAGCAACGTGATCAGCTAGTCACAGCTGGCCACTGTTATTACCTGTTATCCTTGCTATCCTTGTACTAAATAGTTCCTTGAGTGAGGATGTTTGTGTTTTCCCCTTTAGAATACTAATGGCTGGAGCTGGAGAATTTGTTGAAACTGGGGGTCGCACTGGACGTCGTGGCAGGCCTCGTCTTGTCCGGCAACCCTCGGTAGAAGAAGCTTCCCACACTGAAGATGAAGGAAGCGCAGCTGGAGGAGACCAGAACAAAAACGAAGAAGTTCAACTTAGCCCTGCAGTTCAAGCAGCCATTGTTCAAGCTGTAGTTGCTGCTGTGAAGAACCTGAATCCCGAAGGATCTGCTGGAAGCCGTGAACGAACTGCTGAAGGGGCGGGTGGTGATGGTAGGAAGGATGGGGAAGGAGAAAGAGGGGCCTCGAGTGAGGATAAGTCTGTGAAAGTCGATGACAGGAGAAGAGGCCAAGGTGGGTGCAACTATAAGTCCTTCAAAGGATGCGACCCGCCAAAGCTAACTGGGTTGGGAGACGCAATCGCTACTCTCCAATGGATAGCCACTATGGACAAGGTTATCCGCATTAGCGAATGCCGTCCCGACTAAGCTGTGGGTTATGCTACTCAGTCGTTTGAGGAAGAAGCTATGTATTGGTGGGAAGGTGTGGAGCAGAGAAAGACTAGGGATGAGATCAAGGCGTTGAGATGGGACGATCTGAAGGAGTTGGTGATGAAAAAGTTCTGCGCAGATGCCGAGGTTGAAAGGACGGAGATGAAGTTCCTGAATTTAAAGGCCGGTATGATGACGCATCGTGAGTATATTACTGAATTCAACCGACTATCTAGGTTGGTGCCTGATATGGTTGACACTGAGGTCAAAAGAATCAAATGTTATGTGAGGGGATTGCCACAAAAAGTCCGCATGTTGGTCAGGGCAAATAAACCTGCTACTTTTGACTCTGCTGTTGAACTTGCAGAGGTGGTTTATGCTGACCTGGCTAAGGACGATGTGGTGGTGGGGGAAAAGAAGGAGAAGAAATGGGCTACCTCTGCTAAGCGGTCTGGCGAAATGGTGACAACAACTGATGAGAGGAAGGCCAAGGTTGGGAACAAGGATGCGTGTAAGACGTGTGGGCGAGTGCACCCGGGGGAATGCAGGATTGGGACAGACAGGTGCTATCGGTGCGGAAAGGGTGGGCATTACTCTCAAGACTGCCCTGATCGTCCAAAGTGCTTCAAATGCGGAAAAACTGACCACATGGCAAGGGATTGCAAGGAATCAGGGGCGGGAGGTGCGAAAGGATAAAGACTTGGGGAAACTGCGGAGAGGAACACCTGATGAAGGAATAATTGCTTATGCAATGGTTTTATTAAATTACATTTGCTTAAGAACTTGCTTTGTGTTAAGGTTTAAAACTTATGTTTATCAGTGACGTGTAATATATTGAGTTTGGTTATGAATGATTATTATGTTATGATGAAATGTTGTTTTAGACAATAGTGTTAAAAGTACTAATCGAAACCTTTAGAAGGATGAGATGAGTCTTGGTACATCGAGGGTCTCATGGACAAGCTACCTTAAATAGCTAAAACACATGACCACCATTCGATGACTGCAAAGTCGGAAGTAAGAAGGATAACTCAGAAAGCGAAGGCGATTCAATAAAGCGTGTAAATATAAGAAGTTTTCCTTTTATAGGGAATAGGTTAGGTTTCGGGGACGAAACCTCTTTAAGGAGGGAAGACTTGTAACATCCCGAAATTTCAAGATAATATTAATTATATTACTTAATAATAGAGGGAAAGTTTACTCGGGTTATCGGGATATAGATAGAGTAGGAGTTGGTATGGGTCGGGCTAGTGTTGGGTAATGGACTTGGGTTATGGACTTGGGTTATGAACGAAGGAAGGAGAGTCCATGGGTTTAAGCCCATGATCCCTAATATAATTACCCTTAACCACCATTTCTCACATATTCCATACACACACTCAAAACACACACATTCTAACCGATCAAGATTCGAAGCCGAGACCCGAGATTTTGTTGATAGATCTGAGTTGGTAAGGTAAGAACAAATCCAACAAAGCTAATATTACTGAAAATGGTTAGGATTGGATGGGTTAACCGGACCCGAAACCCAAACTGCCCAAATCGGACCCCTAAAACGTCGATTTTAGGCCGATTTGATGGTTGGGTTTTGGAGGCGCCGATCATACGATTCCGTGGGTACCAAAATCGAGTTATTTGGCTAAGAAACGAAGGAGTTATGGGCAAACAGATCTGCAGCGCGATAACTTCGCCTGCAAGATTAAGTTCGCCTGATGAACTTCGCCTTCAAGCGTAACTTCGCCTAAGGATAACTTCGCCTACGGCCAAGTTCGCCTAAGGATAACTTCGCCTGAAGCCAAGTTCGCCTAAGGTTTAACTTCGCCTGAAGCCAAGTTCGCCTAAGGTTTAACTTCGCCTGAAGCCAAGTTCGCCTAAGGTTTAACTTCGCCTGAAGCCAAGTTCGCCCGAGGGTTAACTTCGCCTAAAGCCAAGTTTGATTAGAAAATAAATTATAAAGCGATAAGTTAAAGTAAGCTAATACTAGGCCACCAGATTAGATCAGGCGAGTATTGATACGTGTAACTTGTACAGTCAGCCGAGCTCAGATAGAGAAGGGATTTACAGCTATCAGAAAAAGAAGCAGAGTTCAGGTGAGTTTCTAGCCCCATTCCTTGTTATGTTTTCGGGGCTGTGTGCATACTCGATGTGTTGTTAATACATTTATCCTAAGTGATAAGTGTATGTCATATGTGATATGTGTGATAGATATGAATGATTGTTTGTCGGTACGCGAACGATCTTCGGATATTGCGTGTACTGTCAGGTTAAAAATAAAGGTACGAATATTACATATCGAAGATGTATGAATATTTCAAATGAATACTTGTCGGGGCGTGAACGATCTTCGGATATTGCACGTAACGACAAGGGGTATGGTTGTTAAATGAATGAGGTAAAGAATGCCTAGAGTGTTCTTATGTTATAATGTAAGTATGTGTATATAGGTACACGAATGGCATGTGAGTTCTACGTTCGACATAGTAAGTTAGGATGGCAAATCCCTCTAGCTTCTGTCGGACATAGACTCGGCTGGTGATGGCGTAGTTAAGGACTGCGAGCCTTATACGTGAAGTAGATGATATATGTAAACGTAGATAAGGATTGCGAGCCTTATACGTGAAGTAGATGATATATGTAAACGTAGATAAGGACTGCGAACCTTATACGTAATGTAGATAGGCGTCAGCATAGGAAAGGACTGTGAACCTTATACGTGCTGTATTTGTAGCATAGGGGAGGACTGCGAACCTCGTACGTGCTATGAATTAGGTTGCAGCATAGGAAAGGACTGTGAACCTTATACGTGCTGTATTTGTAGCATAGGGGAGGACTGCGAACCTCGTACGTGCTATGAGTTAGGTTGCAACATAGGGAAGGACTGCGAACCTTGTACGTGTTGTGAATGTATGTCAGCATAGGAAAGGGCTGTGAACCTTATACGTGCTGGTTTTGTAGCATAGGGGAGGACTGCGAACCTCGTACGTGCTATGAGTTAGGTTGCAACATAGGGAAGGACTGCGAACCTTGTACGTGTTGTGGATGTATTATGGTATAGGGAAGGACTGCGAACCTTGTACGTACCATAAATGGTGAACATAGGTAAGGACTGCGAACCTTGTACGTGTTCACGACCTTGAGTACAGGTATAGACGGTGAGCTATGAACATACTCTCGGTAGACTGAGGTTAGTGATTGTAGATATGTATGTATGTGTGGTAGCAAGTATGTATGTAGAACAGAAGAGTAACTAGTGAAGTATGGATATGTATCTACGGATATGTATGTATGTGTATGTATTGTATGGCGATCGATTAACTAGAACTCACTCAGCGTAGCTGACTTTTAGTATGCACGCAGGTGAGCTGATTATAGAGTTAGCATGAGGATGACACACGGCATGGATTGAACGGCTGGCATCTGAAGAAAGAAGTAAAGATGTTTTAAATATAAAGTTTTGTGTTAGGGTATCAAAGAAAAGATTTAATGTTTTGTAACAAATGATTGATGTTTTATATTCCGCGAAAAGTTTTAATAAACTCTGATTTGAAGGACTGTGTTTATGAGTAAATCCGACGCTAAAGTAGGGCTACCGGGTTCGGGGCCTTACAAGTTGGTATCAGAGCATAAGTTCGAGAGATTTAAGCATCCTACATGCTTAGACTCGAACAGAAAATGGGATTTAAGTAAGAAAGGAAAGAAGATGCCAGTTCAAGAATGCCATGTGTCGCTCAAGCAAGATCAGTAAAGGTAAAGTGTATGATTAAATGATATATGTTAATGAGAAAGAAAAGATATGTGAACGATAGGGATAGGAATAATTGATTGTTTGATTTGACTAATTGCTTAAGTAGAACCAGCACAAGTAGACTCATAAAGGGGAGTGTATAGGACACGGAAAGCAACGTGATCAGCTAGTCACAGCTGGCCACTGTTATTACCTGTTATCCTTGCTATCCTTGTACTAAATAGTTCCTTGAGTGAGGATGTTTGTGTTTTCCCCTTTAGAATACTAATGGCTGGAGCTGGAGAATTTGTTGAAACTGGGGGTCGCACTGGACGTCGTGGCAGGCCTCGTCTTGTCCGGCAACCCTCGGTAGAAGAAGCTTCCCACACTGAAGATGAAGGAAGCGCAGCTGGAGGAGACCAGAACAAAAACGAAGAAGTTCAACTTAGCCCTGCAGTTCAAGCAGCCATTGTTCAAGCTGTAGTTGCTGCTGTGAAGAACCTGAATCCCGAAGGATCTGCTGGAAGCCGTGAACGAACTGCTGAAGGGGCGGGTGGTGATGGTAGGAAGGATGGGGAAGGAGAAAGAGGGGCCTCGAGTGAGGATAAGTCTGTGAAAGTCGATGACAGGAAAAGAGGCCAAGGTGGGTGCAACTATAAGTCCTTCAAAGGATGCGACCCGCCAAAGCTAACTGGGTTGGGAGACGCAATCGCTACTCTCCAATGGATAGCCACTATGGACAAGGTTATCCGCATTAGCGAATGCCGTCCCGACTAAGCTGTGGGTTATGCTACTCAGTCGTTTGAGGAAGAAGCTATGTATTGGTGGGAAGGTGTGGAGCAGAGAAAGACTAGGGATGAGATCAAGGCGTTGAGATGGGACGATCTGAAGGAGTTGGTGATGAAAAAGTTCTGCGCAGATGCCGAGGTTGAAAGGACGGAGATGAAGTTCCTGAATTTAAAGGCCGGTATGATGACGCATCGTGAGTATATTACTGAATTCAACCGACTATCTAGGTTGGTGCCTGATATGGTTGACACTGAGGTCAAAAGAATCAAATGTTATGTGAGGGGATTGCCACAAAAAGTCCGCATGTTGGTCAGGGCAAATAAACCTGCTACTTTTGACTCTGCTGTTGAACTTGCAGAGGTGGTTTATGCTGACCTGGCTAAGGACGATGTGGTGGTGGGGGAAAAGAAGGAGAAGAAATGGGCTACCTCTGCTAAGCGGTCTGGCGAAATGGTGACAACAACTGATGAGAGGAAGGCCAAGGTTGGGAACAAGGATGCGTGTAAGACGTGTGGGCGAGTGCACCCGGGGGAATGCAGGATTGGGACAGACAGGTGCTATCGGTGCGGAAAGGGTGGGCATTACTCTCAAGACTGCCCTGATCGTCCAAAGTGCTTCAAATGCGGAAAAACTGACCACATGGCTAGGGATTGCAAGGAATCAGGGGCGGGAGGTGCGAAAGGATAAAGACTTGGGGAAACTGCGGAGAGGAACACCTGATGAAGGAATAATTGCTCATGCAATGGTTTTATTAAATTACATTTGCTTAAGAACTTGCTTTGTGTTAAGGTTTAAAACTTATGTTTATCAGTGACGTGTAATATATTGAGTTTGGTTATGAATGATTATTATGTTATGATGAAATGTTGTTTTAGACAATAGTGTTAAAAGTACTAATCGAAACCTTTAGAAGGATGAGATGAGTCTTGGTACATCGAGGGTCTCATGGACAAGCTACCTTAAATAGCTAAAACACATGACCACCATTCGATGACTGCAAAGTCGGAAGTAAGAAGGATAACTCAGAAAGCGAAGGCGATTCAATAAAGCGTGTAAATATAAGAAGTTTTCCTTTTATAGGGAATAGGTTAGGTTTCGGGGACGAAACCTCTTTAAGGAGGGAAGACTTGTAACATCCCGAAATTTCAAGATAATATTAATTATATTACTTAATAATAGAGGGAAAGTTTACTCGGGTTATCGGGATATAGATAGAGTAGGAGTTGGTATGGGTCGGGCTAGTGTTGGGTAATGGACTTGGGTTATGGACTTGGGTTATGAACGAAGGAAGGAGAGTCCATGGGTTTAAGCCCATGATCCCTAATATAATTACCCTTAACCACCATTTCTCACATATTCCATACACACACTCAAAACACACACATTCTAACCGATCAAGATTCGAAGCCGAGACCCGAGATTTTGTTGATAGATCTGAGTTGGTAAGGTAAGAACAAATCCAACAAAGCTAATATTACTGAAAATGGTTAGGATTGGATGGGTTAACCGGACCCGAAACCCAAACTGCCCAAATCGGACCCCTAAAACGTCGATTTTAGGCCGATTTGATGGTTGGGTTTTGGAGGCGCCGATCATACGATTCCGTGGGTACCAAAATCGAGTTATTTGGCTAAGAAACGAAGGAGTTATGGGCAAACAGATCTGCAGCGCGATAACTTCGCCTGCAAGATTAAGTTCGCCTGATGAACTTCGCCTTCAAGCGTAACTTCGCCTTCAAGCGTAACTTCGCCTAAGGATAACTTCGCCTACGGCCAAGATCACGAGTACCCAACCGTGCGGGAACACCAGTCTCCCGCGGATACAGGAGCGATTGCAAGTCGTTCCCCTCTGAAATAAGAAAAGACAAGTGTTAGTAGAAAAACCCTAAAACAACACAAAAAATGGAGCATACCGTAAGGAATAGAGCTCAAACCGTATTCGAGGACGATGGGTATTTGCGGCGTCCCAGACCCGGCATCCTTCCACACGCGGATCATGCCGAGCATCACCATCCCAGACTCCGCGAAGCGGTAAACCGGGGTTTGGATCTGGGAGATCTTGGCGAACCATTCCTCCTCCTGGTAATTGGAGGCGTGAAGGTTAGGGAGCGCCCTCCCTTTCTTGAACGTCATCGCGATGGGGACGACGCGAGCGGTGATGTAGAAAAACTCCCGCTTCCAAGTCCGAAGACTGCGCTCGGTAGCGCAGATATTCAACCCCTTGATCCGAGTGACCAGGGTATACCAACCCTGGATGCTCCTCCAGGAGTAGAAGGTCATCAAGCGGTCGACGCAGGGCTCGATGCCCAGAATATGGCACACCCATTCAAAATGGCGAACCTTAGCGATCGCCATCGGGTGCACCTCCGTCAAATGTACACCGTGTTTCTCCAAAACACGGTATACAAACTTTGTTAATGGGAATATGAGATTCCCATATATGAAGAATGAGGCATAAACCCCTATCTTGC
The DNA here is from genome assembly GCF_021521415.1 of Bidens hawaiensis. Lineage (NCBI taxonomy): Eukaryota > Viridiplantae > Streptophyta > Magnoliopsida > Asterales > Asteraceae > Bidens > Bidens hawaiensis. Next base: position 79,317 of record NW_027495471.1, read on the forward strand.
CCTTAGGGGCATCATACACCGTCTGGTGGGGCTCTGGAAACTCAGGCTCGTAAGGCTCGAGCATGAACTTCTTGACGATATAGTGATACAAATCGACAGAAAGAGTACACTGGCACTCGCTAGCAGTACTCTTATCGTCCTTATCAGACGTGGACGTCGGGTTCTCGAGGTATGCATCGGACTCCTCGACAGTAACCTCGAGATCATGAGTAGAAGACATCTTTTAGGTATGAAAGAGAACGATTCCAGGAGAATGCTCGACGGAAAAGTTAGAGTATTCGCCGGAAATCGCTTAGAAGAAGAAGAGTGAAGTGAAGGTATGAATTGAGATGCACCCTCTCCCCCCTTTATATACTTATCGCAATGAATGCGATGAATTTAATGCGGAAGAGAGAGAGAGCGCAGGTGCAATGAAACGGTGACACGTGGAAAAAGTAAGCTGGCAACAGCTGTCAAAAGGACGCGTGCTGTAAAACCCGCGCCCACGTGCCTGAAAACTCGCGCCCACGCGCCTGAAAAGCGTCTGGAATGACCATATACTGTCACGTCGTCATAACTTCCTTCACGTCCTGAAGCCGTCAGAAGAAACCGTCAGGAGACGCCAACGTCACTTCAACCGTTTGGACTGTCCTTATCCTTTCACCAACTCTTCGAATTTCAAAAAGATTCAAAAAGATTCAAAAATAAGAGGGAATATACCCCATTACCTTGGAAAGCAAGAAACCGTAAGACAAGTGCGGGTACAGTGTCAAGGCGAAACCCTTCACATACTTAGCACTTGCAGGGAATTGAAACCAAGAAGGATCTTACGGGCCATGCTTGTGGAAAAAGAAATAACACCTCCGCATGGCGGGAACGTTGAGAACTAGATTGTTTGAAGCTTCAAGGTGGAAGTGGTGGTTTAACATAACTGATCACTATGTCCAAAACTACCAAAACCTCGTGAAGAATCTATACAAGTGAAACTCAACGCTCCCGACTTGCGAAGAGATTAAACATCTACCCGCATCATGACCAAAGATCAGGCAGAAAAGTCGGGAATTTCTGCAAGTGACATTAGGAAAACTGCGGGAAGAATCCCCACGGAAAACCTTAAAAAACAAAAACCCCTCTTTAAAACCCCTTGCTTAAAGTCCAAAAGTTCACCTCATTAACAATTCATGAGAAGAACAATGGACTGGGGGGACTTGAAGAGGTAGGTCCCCGCAAAGCCCAGTTGGACCCGAAGACACACCTTGAAGAGGTACGTCTGCGCAAGGACCAGCTGGTTCCGCAGGACCCGCCATGCTCAGAGATGAAGACCTTACACGCAGTAAGACAGCTGTTCACGCAGGAAAACCTCCCTTGGTACAGTACCCTACCTGTTCCCGCAGCTGTGGGTACAAGCCAAGAAGGAAGGCTACCCGCACTAACAGTAAGGCTACACGCATAAGGCACTAACTCATACTTCAGCAATGTCACCTGAGGAAGGAATGACAAGGTGGGAATATTCCTGCCCAAAAGAGCCAGTCCGTACGCTTCTGGAAGATCTTTTGTACTATACCTGCCAAGGTATGGACAAAATATACAAGATCTGACCAAAGCAGCCCATGAACCAATCACAGGGTGACAGCTCACCGACAATAGTACGAGGAGGAGCACGCTCCAGTACAAAATGTCACTATAAGCCGCTGCCTACCCACCAACTCCCATCGTGGCACGTACGTAGCCCGTAGTTGGTGGAAAAGGAATATTATACAGCTGGCCGTACCTGCTTGGAAACCTCCATTCGGCTATAAATACTCCAACATCTTGGAACGGTATCATCATCTTATCCTCTCTCTAGCTATTTCTCTCAATATACACTTATATTCAGAGCAATCTAGTCTGATTCTCACGCCGGAGGGTGGTCACAAGGAGGAACCCCCCCTTCTCAGTGACGAGCTCACGGTGTCTGTTTTGCAGGTCAAGAAGAATAACCATCTTTGCCGGACCTAACCTTCGTGGGAAACATCTACTTAACCCTAAGATCATCCGTAATCTGCCGGGGTCATTTAGTGTTTCTTCAACACTTTTGTCCTTACCATTAATGTGCAAATGCCCAAACTCAAATGGAATTTTGGGACGACTAGAAACATAAATAGTTATCTTGTAAATTGCCGAATTCCCTTCATTATTCATATTTGAAAAAACTGGATGTATAGTTAACCAAAATTCAAATTAATAATCATAGTTCGGTTTTCGAGTTTTTCCTTAATTTGCAAACCAGCTTTCGTTTCTGATTTTCGATTTTGAATATATCGCTTTATAAGTAACTGCATATACGTTTTATTTAACACGTTTCAGGATCGAATACAAATACAAAAATAATTTTTAACATGAAAACAATGAGAAAATAATTTGCTGTTATTATTTGGTTTGTTTTCATAAGTGTATGCTGTTATAATTATTTGTTGTTATTATTAAGTTTTTTTTTCTTTTGTTGTTATTATTTTGTTGCTGATTATGATTCTTTTGTTGTTATTATGTTTTTTTCTTTGTTATCATAAAACGTGTTTAGGTATATTCGTATTGTAGTTTGTATTGTTTCCTAGGTTCTTATTTTTGGTAAATTGATATTATTTCATACGTTCACAAGTTGAGATTATTTTGTACATGAACTATCTCATATTTAACACCCACATAAATAATCTATATCTATACTATATATAATGTTGAAATGAGAGTAGATTAAAACACATTGATTTTAAGGGATTTACAAGTCAATCAACACATAGTACAACCTTTAATACATCTAGGATAAGGGCAAACTTGTCAACTAAAAAAGTCATATACGGCTATTAGGCTATGCGTAGTGGAGGGGCTACAATTGGGGGCGAATTGCGCCGTGTGGCGCCCAGTCAGCAAGGGGTAAGAATCTGTTTTTAGGGTGTAATGGTGTAGGGGCTACAACTAGTAATATAATAATAATAATAATATATATATATATATATGCACACACACAATCCATACATGCTGGCCCCACCAAGAAAACAATTCGCCGGACAAGTTAATGTCGCCCCCCCCCCCACAATTCGCCCCACAATTCGCCTAGGGGGGCGGTGTTCGTGCCCCAAATCCTCCACTTTTCGCCCCTTTTCTCACCCACTACACATGGTCTTAGTTATTACATTATAGTTACAACATTTACCCCTTTACTTTGCTTAACTTTTATAAATTTTAAAATAGTTACAACTATGATCCTTGATCTTTCACTCTTATATTATTTTTATTTTCATTTTTAACTTAACTTCCCTCATGATTTTTAAACATTAATAACTTTTTCATACGCTAATATTTTTTAAAGAAATTACACCATAAAAACGAGCATGTTTTCTCTTTAATTTGAGTATCATATTGTTATAGAATGTTTCATTTAAAAAAATAATATTTTACGTAGGGCGTTTGCGGTCTGGTAACGATGATTTTTAAATTAAACCATGAGTCAAACCGTTAGTAACTGGTTTTTGTTGTCGAAAAAAGCGAAACGGACCTTTGAATATTGAAAATGACCGGCCAAAAGTTAATGAAAAAAATCAATGGTAAAATCAAACGAATGATCGGTTTGAATGTTTTTCGGTTTCAAATCGAATAACGAACACCCCTAAACTTGTTACATGATTACAAAGTTATGTGTTTCCCACTGCATCGCGCGGGCACCTGTCTAGTAAATTAAAATAAGTCGAATCATCTAATAACGATTCCATAAACACCCCATAATCTTGTGGTTGAAGATTTCTTTCCATTACCCATGATCACTATCTGAGAATGATGTATATCATTTTGTGATAATTACTTAACGAGATGATAGCTAGTTGAACAAATGGATCATGGATGTATGGTTATTAATAATACATGTCCTAGTATTATTATTATCATCATTGATTTACGGTTGGGTATAAAAGGTATGTCAGAATAATACACGTATTGGTATTAACATTTGAGTTTCGTTTACTAATCTCTCATGCTATCATTTGATTTTAGAGTGAAACATGTTATAATTTAAACACCGGTTTGATAAGATGTAGGCATATATAAATGGGTGTTGCAAATTTTGTACATGTGATTTAATCCACACATTAGGATTTAATCCACTCATCACGGAAGCAGTTGGTCGTTGCGCAGACGTCCCTGTTCAAGGTGAGTCTTGCGGGTCCAACTGGGCTCTGCTGGGACCTACCTCTTCAAGTCCCCCCAATCCAATGTTCTTCTCATGAATTATTAATAAGTGAGGTGAACTTTTGGACTAGCAAGGGGTTTTGAAAAGGGTTTTTAGTTTTAAGGTTTTCCGTGGGGATTCTTCCCGCGGTTTTCCTAATGTCACGCAGAAATTCCCGATTTTTCTGCTTGATCTTTGGGTATGAAGCGGGTAGGTCTGTAACCTCCTCGCAAGTCAGGAGCGTTGAGTCCTACTTGTGCGGATTCTCCATGGGGTTTTGGTAGTTTTCAACATAGTGATCAATTATGTTAAAACCACCAATTCCATCTTGGAGTTTCAAACAATATAGTTCTCGACGTTCCCGCCATGCGGGGATGTTATTCCCGTTTCCGCAAGCATGGCCCAGAAGATCCTTCTTGGTTTGAATTCCCTGCGGAGTGCTAAGTATGTGAAGGGTTTTGCCTTGACACTGTACCCGCACTCGTCTTAAGGTTACTTTACTTCCAAGGTATTCCTGGCGTCAATTTCCTGCGGGTGCTAAGTATGTGAAGGGTTTTGCCTTAACACTTTACTCGCACCTGTCTTATAGTTACTTGGTTGCCAAGGTAAGGGGTATTTTCCCGCTTTTGAATCTTTTTGAAATTTTGAAATTCGAAGAGTTGGTGAAAGGATAAGAACAGTCCAAACTATTGAAACGTCGTCCGACGGTTTCTTCTGACAGTGTCAGGACGTGCAGGAAGTTATGACGACGTGACAGTATATGGTCATTCCAGGCGCTTTTTCAGGCGCGTGGGCGCGAATTTTCGGGCGCGTGGCCGCGAAATTACTGGCATGCGTCCTTTCAACAGCTGTTGCCAGCTTGCTTTTTGCCACGTGTCATAGTTTCATTGCACCTGCGATTTCTCTCTCTTCCGCATTAAATTCATCGCATTAATTGCGATTAGTATATAAAGGGGGAGAGGGTCCTTTGTAATCCACACTTTCACTTTTCTCTTCATCTTCAAAACGATTTCCGGCGAATACTCACCTTTTCAGTCGAGCATTCTCTTGAAATCGTTCTCTTTTTCATACCTGCAAGATGTCTTCTCACGATCATGAGGCTACAGCCCAGGAGGCTGGGGTGTACGCCGATGACAAGAGTACTGCTGGCGAGTGCCAGTGTGCTCTGCCTATCGATCTATATCAGTACATCGTCAGGAAGTTCATGCTCGAGTCTCTCGAGCCTGAGTTTCCTGAACCTCATCAGACGGTGTATAATGCCCCCAGAGGCAAGATCGGGGTATATGCTGCATTCTTTGTCTATGGGAATCTTAGGTTCTCGTTGACAAAGTTTGTGTACCGTGTCCTAGAGAGGCACGGTGTACACCTACCGAGGTGCACCCGATGGCGATCGCGAAGATTCGCCACTTCGAGTGGGTGTGCCGGATTCTGGGCATTGAGCCCTTCGTCGACCGCCTGATGACCTTCTACTCTTGGAGGTGCATCCAGGGGTGGTATACTCTGATAACCCGGATCAAGGGTTTGAAGATTTGCGCAACCGAGCGCAGTCTTCGTTCATGGAAGCGGGAGTTCTTTTTTATCTCCGCTCGCGCCATCCCCCTTGCCATGAAGTTCAAAATGGGCAAGCACTCCCCAGCCTTCACGCCTCCAACTATCAGGAGGCGGAATGGTTTTCAAAGATATCCCGAGTCCAATCTCCGGTTTACCGCTTTGCGGAGTCCGGGATGGTGATGCTCAGGATGAGCCGGGTGTGGAAGGATGCGGAGGCGCAAAAGATCCCGATCGTCCTTGAATACGGTTTGAACTCTGTCCCTTATGGTATGCTCTGTCTTCTTTGTTTATATATGTTTGTATTCTAACTGTTCTTTCATTTCATAGGGGAACGACTTGCAGTCGCTCCTGTATCCGCGGGAGGCTGATAGTCCCGCCCGGATGGGTACTCGTGCTCTAGATGAGAACGAGTTGCCCATCCTTGCACAGACGGCGGATCGGTTCGTGGAGGTCTACCCGCCAGGCCACGAGATCCTGAGCGCCAGGCGGCCAGGTAAGGCGTTATTCAACCCTCGACCCCTCAATGTTGAAACCTCTGCTGGAATTCCTCTAATCCTGTGTTCTGATGAGGAATCCGCAGATGGTCCTTCGTTGGTGCGGAAGAAGAAGGCTGCCGGCGGGAAAGGGAAGGCGAAGGTGCCCTCCACTGCCGATCTGGTGCCTCGGTCTGATTCAGAGACCGAGAGCGAGGAGGTGGCGGGGAAACCCGGTGGTGATAAGACCACTGCTCCGGAGGCTGTGACGACTGTCACCTCCGGAGAGCCCAGGAAGACAACAGTGAGCGGCGTGTGTAGGTTCCCGGACGGATCTTACACGGAATATCGCTATCTACGTAGGTGCGGAATCCCTGCGTAGGTAGTTACGAGCGTAGAATACGTAAAACAATCACACGCGATACAAACGAACACGTTATATATTATAACTTGAAACACGTCTATTACAGACTCTCGGCACGTTCACTGAACTCAACAACTGACTCCTCTCTCGTAACCTAAACAATTCGTCGGCTACAGTATATATAGACACGACAACTTCGCCCGATATGTTCAGGCGAAGTTGTCCATAACTTCGCTCGTTCAACAAGTTCGCCTAGGCGAACTTGTCGACAACTTCGCTTGTTCAACAAGTTCGCCTAAGCGAACTTGTTGACAACTTCGCTTACATACATAAACATAAACTTAAACATAATTACATTACAGACTCGATTACAAACGCTAGACTATGAACTACTGACATTTATGTACCAACAGACTCCCCCTTGGCAGTAGCTTCATATCTTGATCTTCAAAGCTTGTGTCTTGTAATCTCTCGTCTTCTCTCTTCATCTCTTCAAGCATGCACTCCCTGTCTAACACATACAGAAACCAACTTCTGGTACTTCTTAGCTTCCTCTTTCCAAGCAGGAATGTAGAAAATCTTCTTAGCATGTATTACCTGCAAGTCTGCTTGAGACAGATTGACTAAGTGCATAGGATCATACACTCTCATGATCTCTTGCTCATCTTCATCCTCCATGACCGCTTCAGCAGTTTCACAATCCACGTACCACCACTTCAAGTCTTTCAAGACGTTCTTGGGCATCACCTTCATCGGCACTTTTTTTAAATGACGGACTGGTTTATACTTCATAACCATCCATGGTTTGCCGTCTGCCCTCATCCCTCTATCTTTGTCTTCTACTAACTTCCCTTTCTGAGGCTTCAGAAGTTCAAACTTTTTGTCTTTAATGGCCTCCTTCCAAACAATTTTCCCAATTACTCTCGCCATGTTATCATCACTTCTGTTTATCAGCCCCAGTCTTGCTAAGTCTTTCACCTCACACTCCGGTAAGGTATTCAGGGATCTTAACATCTTCTTGAAGTACTGAATACCGTCGTAACGTTTGATCACAAATAGTTTCAACTCTTCATCGTACAACCAGCATATGATTCCCTTCTTTGATTCTGCATATCCCTTTATATTATACGACTTTTTGAACATCGTCGGTACTGCTGGCTTCTTCGTCTTTACAAACCACTGAGCGCAGCCTTCCTTCCAGTTTGGCTGATCTTCCCACTCAGTGTTATCAACCGCAGCATCTTCACATATAGTCGACTGTTCAACCACAGGGATCTCATGCTCTACATTTTCTTCAACAATCTCTCCTTCTTCTATCACATTCTCAACCACAATTTCTGCACCAATCTTTTCGATCTCATCGATTGGCAGAACATCATCTTCATTTATCAACTCATCATCCTCTAACATATCGTCTATCTCTTTCAGCGCATCAATCATATCATCAACAATCTCAACATCTTCAACCACATCCACATCATCACCAATAGCAACCACATCATCACCAGATGCAGACTCCCCCTCAGCTGTGGAAGCCCCAAGAGCTATAGTAGTTCTTGGCAACTCACCACCTGCATCTTTCGATGCATTGGGATCATCGTCTCGGTCTTCTCTTCTTTTGGTCCTCAGCTCATCTCCTCTACAGCTCATCTCCCCCTGAGATGCCAAGAACACCTTCAAGGCATCTATAACTTTCCCGTGCTCAACCAGGAGGGATGCCTGCAGTTGATTTGCTTCCACTAGGCTTTGAATAGTCTTGGACTGCTCAGCTACAATCCGCTCTAGTGAATCTATTCGTTCCGAGTCTGAAGTGGGCGTGACCGCAGGTGGTACCGTACCCGATAACCCTGCAGTAGTGGTGACCGTAGACTCGACAAATCGTGCTACTACCACCGATGGAGTAAGCGTTTGAGGTGGTAGAGACACAATTGCTGGAGTCGATGTCTGGACGGCCGTGATCGATGGAATGTCAGCCGACGATGTAGCCACTACGGGAACAACCGTAGCGGTTGTACTCGATACCTGCACAGAGGTAGGAACAATGGACATACCAGACAGGGCAGGTGGAGCAAAACGTACCAACCGTGAAGTCTCTCCAGCTCCTACACCCATACCTGTCCTTTCCCTTCGTGAACGCTTTCTCACCAGCTGCACAGCTTCTTCTTCATCATCTTCCTCGTCGTCGTCGTCAACAGTTCTCTTTTGTTTCCCAACTGTTCTCTCATGCGTTACCATCATCCGTCTAGCCTCTTCCATCACATCATCAAAGTCAGCCTGTGGACCCGAGACTTGAATATTCTCTTGAGGATCAACTCGGTCCATATCAAACATTCCTTGGCCTCCCAACATGGCATCAAGGTCAATCTTTGCAGCTGACACAGCAGCAGATACAGCAGGCGCAGCTGATACAGCCTGGGGCGCTGCCGCCTGTTGTGGTCTTGGGTCTCTGAACTCGTCCCCTGCCGCAGACACATACTCCGGGTTTATAAGGTACCCAAAGAGCGGAGTATGCCTGGGACGCAGCTCAGGCTTGCTTCGTGCGCTGGAAGTGCGACACTGTGCAAAGATACGTTTTGTCACACTTTCCACGTATCGAATAGGGCGTCGTTGAGGCAGCGTCGGAGCCACATGATTGAAAATCATCTGTAGGAATCGTGGATACATTGTAAACCGCTCACGCGCCACAGCCCTTCGTTGCCTATCGATCTCGTAAAAGATCATCTGGCTGAAAGAATATCTTTTATTATAAGTCATCGCAGTCATAGCAGACTGCATTGTCGCACCCATACCATCAGTGCCTGCCTTCCGTCCTGACATACATACGATCATGACGTGCATAAGGAAGCGCCACTGATCTAAAAGGAATCCCTTCCTCCGTTGAGTGTCCCCTAAGGGACCAGAATACCCCATCCTGAGGAACGCCCCATCACGGAATGGCGCAACAAACTCCGTTGGGTCATCCCTCGTCTCTTCACCAAACCGCAATGCCACCCGTATTTGTTCAGAAGAAAACTGAACAACTTGACCGTTTACGGTGGCTCGCATAATCGGGGGCTCAACCCGGCAATCGTATTCTACCGTCTGCCAAAAGTCTTCAATATTCGGTAGGGAAATAGGCAGGGTAGTTGTTATTGCGTGATATATCCGTGAGCGCAGGAGAAAAGTAATTATCTCCCTGTAGTCCTCCACGCCCTTTGCATCTGGGTCAAGTGTTATGAACTGGTTATGAGCTGGGAAGAATTGTCTGTGATCATCACCGTCATCACCTGCACCTCCTGCACCTCCAACAGCAGCCATATCTGCACTAAACGAACCAAGTTAGATAAACGTTTAAGTTGTACACAAGTTCGCTTGATTACCAGGAGCGAAGTTGTGATCAAACCTGTATAGGCGAAGTTAAAGGTGAGGCGAAGTTGGGAACAACTTCGCTTCATCTTTAAGTTCGTCTAATTAATTTTAAGTAAAATGGTCTGGGCGAAGTTAGTGATAACTTCGCCTCTTCACAACATCGCCTCAGGCGAAGATAAGGGTTAGGCGAAATTAAGCCTCAGGCGAAGTTGCGGATAACTTCGCCTCAGGCGAAATTAATCGTCAGGCGAAGTTGCGGATAACTTCGCCGAAACCCTAACTTCGCCTGAACTGAATCGGCGACTGTTAGCATTCCAAACATCCGGAAATCCGATGTTTCGGTAAAATTGACGATGAAGAACTCAATAACACTTGATATTAAGGTTATGTGGACGAAAAGTTTGTCCATGAACACGTTAAACACAAGTTATAAAAGTCGGTTTTGAATCCGACGGACCAAGATCTCGAAGCGGTCGACATAAAGTTTGATAAACAAGAAAAAACAGCTAACACGATGTACCGATAACACATACCGTGAAACGGTAACTGAAACTGAGAACAAAGACAGAAATCGAAATCGAAAAGATCAAGTTCGCTGAAATATCGGAGAACAAGTTCGCTGGATATTGTAAATAATGAAAATTTACTGTTTGAAATCCTTATATAGGGTCAGAGTTGGTCAGGCGAAGTTACGGATAACTTCGCCTAGGCGAAGTTATCCACAACTTCGCCTGATTCAACAACTTCGCCTATATTTTCATAACCAAACCTTATAATTTTGAACAATTTGAATTAACTCTTTAAAACTTCCCGACATGATCAATTCTAAGTAACCAGTTAAAAAATAATACAACTACAAAACTAAGAAAAACTTATAAAAATTCAACGAATAAGGGATCAAATTTCAGTCTAGTCAGGGACCACCATGTTTTAGAAAAGATCCTAACGGAATCATACTAACTCCGTGACTGTCACATAGATCCGTGTTTAGCTGTATTATGACATAGAGAAACAGGTTGTACACATGTAAATAACTTAAAGTGGTTTTCCTCGTTTCTGTGATACGAGTTAAGTTCAATTAAGCTCAAAAAATAAGTTGGCAACAACTCAGAGATTTTGATGCCTCCTATCTATTCTCAAAGCGTATTTGGCTTTCCCCAAGTCACCCCGAATTGACTTCGACCCATAGTGTCTGATTAACTTGTAAGTATTCTTTGTCTGTTTCCCGTACTCTTTCTTACTCCATGATTGAGAAGTCTCGATATCTTGAACTCTCGAATGTTACAATAACTCATAAGTACTAAATTTTTTTTTTTTTTTTAACAAACATACTTATAGACTTCAGAGTAATAAACAACTGCAAGTCCCGAATCTGGATCACTGCAGTGTCTTGAAACGCCTTCTTCACGGGAATCAGAACACTTACGGGGTCGTGTATGACTGGGTAATAACTTTTCTGCCTATCATGCGGAAAGATATAAACGAAGACATGAAAAACTCTTAAGTAGTTTCCACGTAAAATCAAGTATATTTAGTTTGTATCACATATACTTTTACACACCATTAAGAATTTACCTTGACATACAATGACTGTTCTAATGCCTTTTAAGCTTAAGAACTTCACTAGTTAAGCACACAAAATTAGTATAACCATCATTTTCCAAGGTTGGATCAATTTCCTGTTAAACATAGCAAATGAACTTCTTACGAAGTATTAGACTTGAAAAGCAATTTCATTTCCCAAAAAAAATTTTGACTTCAATCGCCCCGATCACGTCAAAGACTTCAGGTAAACGGCAATCCTGAAGATCCAATGGATCAACTGGACCGACCACATACAAGTATGTGTCCTTCTAACTAAGTATGAACGACTAATTTTCAGCGACAGAAAGAAAACACATCATAACCGCCCCGGTCACTTTCAGTCATCTGGTTAATGGCGAACCTCATTCTCTACAAGTAGAAACGAGGACCAAAACATATCCGAGGATATGTCCATCAAACTGAGGTAACCGACTAATTTTAAGCAATAGTGACGTTTTTTTTTTTTTTAACTAAACACAAAAAAACATGGTTACTCGGGATTGATCATCCCGTTCAGCTCAATTAGGTTTTGAAATCTGGATTTATCAAACGCTTTTGTAAATAAATCAGCGAAATTTTCTAGCGTATCGACCTTTTCGACCTTAATCAGTTTCTTCTCAGCACAATCCCGTATGAAATGATGACGAATGTCAATATGTTTAGTTTTACTATGTTTCACGGGATTGTTAATTACTGAGATGGCAGCAGTGTTATCAATAAAAATAGGAGTGAGTAAGAGATTCAGACCATAGTCGCGCAATTGTTGCTGAATCCACAAAACCTGAGAGCAGCAGTTAGATGCTGCCATATATTCAGCTTCGCACGTAGAGATTGCGACTGATGTCTGTTTCTTGCACTGCCAGGAAACTAATCTTCCACCGAGAAACTGACATCCTCCTGTTGTCGACTTCCGACTCTGATTGCACCCTCCATAATCAGAATCTGTATAAGCAACCAGTTCCACGTCTCCTCCCTTCGGGTACCACAACCCTAGCTTCGGCTTGCCTTTGAGATACCGCAAAATCCTCTTCACACCCTTCATGTGAGATTCCTTTGGGTTTGCCTGAAAACGAGCACAAAGACAAACAGCAAACATTATATCAGGCCTAGAAGCAGTCAAATACATCAAAGAACCTATTATAGCCCGATACTGAGTTGGGTCCACATCTGCGTCACCGTCTATTTCAGCTCCCAACTTGTGGTTGACGCAAATTGGAGTGTCAAATGGAGAACAGTCCTCCATCTTGAAGCGCTTGAGGACATCATGAACATATTTTGTTTGATGAATGAACATCCCATCCTTCTTTTGATCAACCTGCAATCCTAAAAAGAACGTTAGTTCACCCATAGCACTCATCTCAAATCTTTTCTTCATGACGGCCTCAAATTCCTGACACATGGAGACTCTTGATGCAGCAAATATGATGTCATCCACGTAGACTTGAACTAACAGGAAGTCACTTCCATCTCTCTTCACAAACAGTGTGCTGTCAATCAAACCCCTTTCAAAACCATTCTCTAGCAAGTAGTCCGATAACGTTGAATACCAGGCACGAGGTGCCTGATGTAATCCATACAGCGCCTTGCTCAACTTGTACACGTGATCAGGAAAGTCTGGGTCAGGAAAACCCGGAGGTTGCCCAACATACACAACCTCATCAACTTTCCCATTGAGGAACGCACTCTTCACGTCCAACTGAAACACTTTCATCTTCTTAAAAGCAGCAAACGCCAAAAACAATCTTATCGCTTCCAACCTGGCCACCGGAGCGAACACTTCATTATAATCTATCCCCTCTTGCTGATTAAAACCTTTAACGACCAGCCTCGCCTTGTTTCTTATAATAATCCCCTTTTCATCTCTCTTGCACTTAAACACCCATTTTGTGCCTATCGCATGCACATTCCTTGGTTTTTCAACCAAAGTCCAAACTTCCATCTTATTAAATTGAGCCAACTCTTCTTGCATGGCCTCGACCCACGAGCTGTCCTTAAGAGCCATTTGATAATTTTTCGGTTCAATCTGGCTAATAAAGCATGAGTACAAACATTCGTTCATTATACCCGTTTCCTTAATGCTTGTATAAACACAGGTGTGCTCATTCAAGCTACTTCTGGTTTGTACACCGGAGGACACATCACCTATAACATTCTCCAAAGGGTGTTCTTTGTGAATTCTCGTGGTCGGAACAGCACCGACATGCAAATTATCTTCTAAATTAGAAGAGAGCTCATCAATGGTTGTTTCTGGCTGAGAGTGAAATGGATTGATAAACTCTTCTTCAGGAGAGACAGCAGGGGAACCGATAGAATTTGATGAGGAAGGTTGACAATCATCAAATAGCTGTCTATGTGCCAAATCTTCCTCCTCATCTAGAATCATCTTCGTAGCAACACGTTCTTCTTCTTGTGTACAAAACAAATCAGGTATGTTAAAAGACTTGAAGAGCCTATCATAGTCGAAAATCCCAGGAGGTCCGATGCTCGGTCTTGGCGATCTGTAACTCGTAATGTCGGTGTTACATACCACCTCAACCTTGCCGTTCGTTGTATTAAAGACACGCCTGTTGGGAGTCCCAACTTCATAGCCGACTAAGATTCCTTCATCGGCTGCTTCACCAAACTTTGAATGTGCCTTTAAAATTGAACACGGGGACCCGAAAGCTTCAAGTCCACACAAATTGGGCTTTCTCCCATGCATAAGCTCGTAGCATGTTTTATTAAGTCTTTTTACCGTTAAAACTCTATTCAGTACATAGCAAGCTGTAGAAACAGCTTCAGCCCAGAACACCACCGGAAGCTTCGAATCAGCCAGCATAGTTCTGGCTCCTTCAATTAAAGTTCTATCCTTCCTTTCAGCCACTCCATTATGTTGCGGAGTATACGGAGCGCTGAATTGGTGTTCAATCCCTCTTGACAGACAGAAGATCTCCATTTCAAAATTTTTAAACTCGGAACCATTGTCACTTCTGATGTACTTCACTCGTTTATCCATAATGTTCTCAACTTTGGTAATCAGATTCTTCACCATTTGAGCCGTTTCGTCCTTTGATTTCAGGAAGTATACCCACGAGTATCGTGAGTAGTCATCAGTGATCACCAAGCAATAAGTTGTACCACCTAGACTTCTTACATTCACAGGACCGAAGAGATCCATGTGAAGCAGCTCTAGTGTACTGGCAATTGAATTTACTTTCTTGGTGAGATGGGACTTCTTGTGCTGCTTTCCCTTTTTGCACGCAAGACATTTGTCTTCAAAATTGAAACTTTTTAAGGGAACACCCAACACAAGCCCATGTCTGACAATATGGTTCATCTTCCGAAGATGAATGTGCCCCATTCTCCTGTGCCACAGTTCAGATTCCGATTCGCTTGCTTTCGTCAAAAGGCACGATTCTTCCGTTGACATTTCAGTTGAACTTAAATCCATCATATACGTATTTCGATCACGTGGAGCCTTCATTACTATACACTCCTCTGGTATTTGAAAACCAGGCTTCAACACAATCGCATCAGTCTTCGTGAAGTGTACGGTATAATCTTTATCACAAATCTGCGACACACTCAGCAGATTGTGCTTCAGTTCTTCAACAAAGTTCACATTTTCTAACGTCATCTTCCCGTTAGTTACCGTACCCCTTCCTGTTATTTTGCCTCCACTCTCACCGGCAAAACTGACTATTGCTCCTTGAACAGGTTTTAAATCTTGTAACAAATCCTTGTTACCAGTCATGTGCCGGGAACAGCCGCTGTCCACAACCTAAAGATTATTGGAAGCCCTGTTCAACTGTTCCTGCACAAACAAAAGAGATTATTAAAATTTGGGGACCCAAGACCTCTTGGTCTTGGGTCGATTAACCTTCTTAACAGAACTCACACACCTTGGCTGACCAAAATTAGCATTAGAAAAATTTCCACGAGTCCTAACAGGATACCTCCTTGGAGACTGATAGTGAGGCCAACCAAACCGACGAACATTAAGAGAATCAAAAGAATTATAGCATTTGGTTTGGTTATTAGTAGTGTAAAAACGAGATGTGTTTTTTTGAAAACCTGTATTATCTCTCAAATTTGAATGGTTTTCATTTTTAACATTTAAACGATTACCAAAAACCTTAGTCTCAGTTTTCGAGGGCCTCACCTCTCTGAAACGCTGCTTCAGAGGGCAATCAGCAACAAGGTGCCCTGTTTGATTACATCTAAAACAACACCTATGTTCAGCTTTCTTTTCAGCAGATGTTTTAGATGTGGAGGCAGTATTACCAACCGTACGTCTCACATAAGGTGGGACATATGGGTTGAGTGGAGTACTCCTTTTAGTTGATTTAACTTTTTCTCCACTAGTGGGTAACACTTCATTCTCTTTTGTCTTACCCGACTCGGATGACTTATCCGAATCAGATGAGACTGGACTTGAAATAGAAATTTTAACTTTTGAGACAGGCGAACTTGTTTCGCCTTTACTAACTTCCGGTACTTTACCAGTTTCCTTAGCAGGACCTGTCTGATCAGCTACAAAATTAACAGATTCATGAACACTAGGATTGAAAGTATAATTATGGTTATAAGGTGGTGGAACCTCATGGTAACCAATTCCTCCCCTCTTAGGTGAGGAACCTTGATCACTAACGAGGTGATCAAGAATAGCAGAGGAATTCCGGAATTGATCCAGTTTCCTATTTAGTTCCACCACTTTTACCTGGTGATCAGCAATCTGTTTTTCTTTCTCAGCGATTAACTTGGTTTTCTCTTCTAAAACCTCGTAGCTTAGATCGATCACATCAATTTTTTCAGCTAATTTTGTTTTTAAACTTTTAACGTCCTTTTCACAAGCTTTAATTTTTATTTTATAATTATTTTCTCTTGTCTTTGTGAAGTGATGATCTTCTTTCAAGGTTTTAAATTCGGCATCCAACTTAACATACTGACCAGTAATTGTAGCAAGCTGTTCAGACAAGTTCTAACATTTAGTACAGATAGGTTTAGTACGTACCTCGGAGTTCTGGTCATTAGCCATGAAAGCTTTTTCATTTTCAGCAGCTTTCATACATTCTTCAGCTGCAACCTTCGCCATGTGTGCCTGCTCAAAGAGTTCTCCAGAGAACATGTTCCAGTTGTATTCACCAGCATCAGACATCATGGCATTATTCCCATTGTTATTTCCACTTTGCTGTGTAGTCCTCCCCTGACTACGTTCTACACGTGCATTAGTGCACTACTTTGCAAAGTGTCCATTTTGTTGACAATTGTAACACCTCACCCTTGACTTATCAAATCCTGGCTTTCCACCTACGAACTTTCTGCCAGTCTTCTTCATGAAACGCTTCACTCTTCTGACTATCATCGCCATCTGCCACTGCAGATCCATCTCCTCCAGATCATCAGGATCGATCTGGTCATAGTCTTCTTCCAAAGCAGCAGGGTCCACAATCTTCCCTTGTATGTAGTTCTCGTAAGAAGCAATAAAAGATGCATAGAGTGCAAACTGCTCTTCAGCAGATTTGACACTCATTGGCATCTTAGTGTAGTTATTACTTGAAGCACTGGGAGAGAAACTACTCTTGGATGCTTGAGGTTTCGAAGCACTTGATCCTCCAGCAACAAAGCAAACATCACCGTTCATGTTTACTGACACATTTCCTTCATGAGAAGAGTTAGAACCTGACTCTCCTTTGGAGTAGTAAGCAGCAGATTCAGACTTCGAACTTGAGCCTGAGTTAACTTTGGCACCATACATACCAGGGTCTTGAACCTGATCCGTTGGTGTCTCTTTACGAACCATATTAAGCTCAAAGGTTCTGAGCTTGTTTACTGCTGTCTCCAAGTCATAATTAGGAAAGTCTTTGTCTTCCCTCATTAGAACAGTGTACATTTCCCACTTCGGTGGGAGAGCATCGAGAAGCTTCTCAACTATTTCCTCCTCTCTGTAAGCAATAGAATAGTTATTCAGCTCTGTCATTAGATGATAATATCGGGTGATAATATCATCGAGCGATTCGTTCTTCAAATACTTGAAAACAGAGAACTGGGTCTTTAACAGCTTAATCTTCGAGGCACGAATACCCACGTTCCCTTCGAATATATTCTCAAGAGCATCCCAAAGCTCTCGTGCAGAAGTGTACTTCCTGAATTTATGGAGAACCTCTTGAGGAAGAGCCATAGTAATTGCAGCATGGGCCTTGCTCTCGGCCTCATACATCTTTTTCTCTTCTTCCTCCATCTTGCTGTACTTCTTTACCACATCCCGACCTTCGTATTCCATTGTCGGTGGAATATATCCATCCTGGATGCACACCCACATCTTTGCATCCTGGTATTTAATATACTGAATGAACCTATCCTTCCACGCCACAAAGTCGGTTCCTTTCATCAACCTTGGGGCCTTAGTAGCCGACCCCGCTTCAACTTCCATTTTGACTAACTCTGAGATGTTAATTGGCGACATCTTTTCGAAAATAAGAAAAACCCGAAAAAAACAAAAATTCTTCCAAACAGTACTATAGGCGAAGTTAAGGATAACTTCGCTTAAGTGTTAACTTCGCTGGAAAATCCTTAAATTCGCGTGACTTGGCGAAGTTGAGAATAACTTCGCTTAAGATAAGCGAACTTAGGAGGTAAGCGAAGTTGAGGATAACTTCGCTTAGGCGAACTTATGAGGTAGGCGAAGTTGTGGATAACTTCGCTCAACCTTATATCTTCGCCGAAACCCTACTTCCAGCGTCGGCAACTTCGCCTAAAGAACAACAACTTCGCCCGAAGAACACTGAAAATATTCAGATCTGTTTTCGACGATTTAGCAGTTTCCGGTCGGTGTGACGGCTTGAATATGACGGAAGAAGGTGAGTATAACACAATATCAACGAAAACGCGTCCCGCGAATAGGTCAAACGAGACGTTTTCTACACCCGCGTGAAATCCCGAACCACACAATCGAGCCAAAGCTCTGATACCAATTGTAGGTTCCTGGACGGATCTTACACGGAATATCGCTATCTACGTAGGTGCGGAATCCCTGAATAGGTAGTTACGAGCGTAGAATACGTAAAACAATCACACGCGATACAAACGAACACGTTATATATTATAACTTGAAACACGTCTATTACAGACTCTCGGCACGTTCACTGAACTCAACAACTGACTCCTCTCTCGTAACCTAAACAATTCGTCGGCTACAGTATATATAGACACGACAACTTCGCCCGATATGTTCAGGCGAAGTTGTCCATAACTTCGCTCGTTCAACAAGTTCGCCTAGGCGAACTTGTCGACAACTTCGCTTGTTCAACAAGTTCGTCTAAGCGAACTTGTTGACAACTTCGCTTACATACATAAACATAAACTTAAACATAATTACATTACAGACTCGATTACAAACGCTAGACTATGAACTACTGACATTTATGTACCAACAGCGTGAAGAGGCCGGCTCCATCGGGTTCATCCCCGCCTGTCCGCACTTTCAGGCTCAAGAAAACCCGTAAGTACAAACTTTATTTTTAACTTCATAGCATTCCATAATTAATACTTATCTTCTTTGTGCAGGCGTGGATGCTACCGCATTCCGGGGTGAAGCGGGGAGGAGTACCTCCGGACCCATGACGGTAGGCTTGGTCAGCCTACCTGAGGCGACGACCCAGGCGGCTGCGCCTGCGCCTGCTTCCGCTGGTTCAGTTGCTCACTCCGTTGAGCCAACTGTTCCAGCTGTGATGACATCAACGCCGGCTGTCAGTGCCATATTTACCGCATCTTTCACTGAGCCGGCGGTTACTTTTTCTGCGGACTCCGCAGCGGCGACCACGGTTGTGAGTTCACCTACAGTGAGTTCACCTCCGTTGGTTTCTACTACCGCGGCGTCCTTCACCATGCCTCCTCCGTCATCGGCAACGACGGCCGATCCTTCAGGTATGCATGGGGCTTCTCGCCAACCTCTGCCTCCTTCCCATCTACCTGATCTCTTGGATTGATTTCCCTTGGGTTCAGGTGATGGGTTTGGCGGTTATCGGCCTGTTGTTGACCCTACAGGTGCGTAGGGTTCTTTTGGCCTTTTTTTTTATATCATCTTTTCCTAACTGCCTTTTGTTTTTTTGCAGTGTCGGATTCCAATGAAGTGTATGTTCCACGATGGAACATCCGCCGAGGAACAACCCTTCGCACACTTGTGGAGTGCGTGGAGTGGGCTCGTCACGCAGCTCCCAGTGGTGCGTTGGGGGAAGCCATGGCTAGTTACCAGGAGGGTAGGCTAACCAATGAGCTTCGGGTTCTCCTGGCCCGGATGCAGCCGCGCGTCGAGCTACTTTGTCGTGAAAACGACAAGTTAAAAACAGCTCGCATCCAAGAAGCAGCTCAGGCGCGGGCTGTCCGGGAGGAGAATAGGAGGCTCTCCGCGGCTGCTGCGGAGAAGGAGAAGGCGTTCAAGGCCCTTGAAGTTGAAGTTCAGGCCCGTCTCGAGGCCCGTTCCAAGGCTGCCCAAGCTGTTAACGAACAGCTTCGGCTGGCTAAGGAAACTGCTCGGAACGCAATTGAAAGGGCCACCAAGGCTGAAGCTGTTGCTGAGCCTCTACGCCTCGAGAATGAGGAACTTAAAGCTAAACTAGAGGCGCTCCAACAGGCTCATGATGCCTTGGCGATGGAAGACGCGAAGAAGCTTCAAGAGATCCTGGACCAGAGGGGGGTGCTTGACCAGACTGAGCGGAAGCTAAAGGGCGTTGAAGAGGCTGCGGCTAAAGAAGTGTTGCTTGCCAACCTCAACAAAAATGAAGCCGAACGCGCCCGTACCCAAGCTCAAGCTGCCCTCCAGGAAGCTCTGGTTACCAAGGAATGGCTTCTTCGAGAAGCGTTGTCTCAGGTAAGCTTAACTTCATAATGTCTTTACGCTTTTCTTTTAAATAGAAAAGGTTTTGATACTTGTATTTTTTCTTTTTTGTAGGTTGTGCATCGGGTCTTCACTGAGACGTCTTATGACGATGCTATGAGCGCAGCCCTCAACGCTTCTCATGAAGATGGGGAAATGGCCGGCTTCCTACTTGGTCTAGGGTTCGTTGAGAAAGGCATCCCGCCTTCCAACTTCCCTTTGTATGATGTGGATACTGAAGCTGTTTATGACCAAGCAGTGAACCGGTATGCCGCCTTCCCGCATCCGGTGGTGGAGAAGGTGAACGAAGTCGCTGCTGCTGATGATGGGCTAGCTATCCTTAAAGCTTTCCTTGAACCACCACGCTCTACTGATGGAGCGGGTCCAAGTGGAAGTGGTCCTGAAGCTTGATCCTGAAGATCCCTTTCCACCATTAGCGTAGATTTTTGTTTTTGTATAGCTTCTTTTGTATGCGGGTATGCACCCAGCAATCTTTGTAATATTTGAATTTTGATGGAATAAAGATTGTGTTAATTCCTTGCCTTGTTTATTTTACGCATGTTTTGATTTAACTTAGCAATTTCTTTAGTACTTAGATAAGTTAACTTTTTAACGTGGCAAATTATAAGTTTGTCTCGCTTCCTCTTTCATGATTGTGCGGGTAAGACCGTCACTTACACTTAGTAGGATGGCTTAACTTTACTTATATCTGACCTGCGTGGAAGTTTTCCTCATCTTTTCCTTTGAAATTTTCTAAGTGTTTAGAATAAGTTAACCTTTGAACGTGGTAGATAATAGGTTTAAGTTTTGCCTCCTTGTTCGTGATTGTGCGG
This sequence comes from Bidens hawaiensis, assembly GCF_021521415.1. Lineage (NCBI taxonomy): Eukaryota > Viridiplantae > Streptophyta > Magnoliopsida > Asterales > Asteraceae > Bidens > Bidens hawaiensis. The sequence continues at coordinate 100,501 of NW_027495471.1, forward strand.
GTAAGACCGTCACTTGCACTTAGGATGGCTAAACTTTGCCTACATCTGACCTGCGTGTAGGTTTTCCTTTTGAAATTTTTACCGTTTTGTGTTTATGCGGGTTTTGCCGCCTTCCACACGTAACGACTTACTCCTTCCCATATTTATGCGGTGAATACCGGCACATCAGTGTGGGAAGTTCATAAGTATAAAGGTAAGGCTATCAACACCTTGTGAAAGGAGAATCATTTCCATTAGAAGTGGCTCTAGGCCTTTTCTTTACAAGTTTGGAATTGATCTACATATAACATTTGCGTAATTGAGCTCCATTCCATGTTCTTGAGATGGGAGTGCCATCGAGCCTTTCGAGCCGGTACGCGCCCTTTCCCAGAACTTCTTTGATAATGTATGGCCCTTCCCAGACCGGGGCCAGTTTTCCTGGGCGTTGTTGGTTCGAAGCCTCGTTGTTACGCAGTATGTAGTCTTCTATATTGAAGTTGCAGAGTTTTACCCGCGTGTTGTAGTACTTTTGCATTTGTCGCTTGTAGTTCTCTTCACGCACTGCGGCTAAGTCTCTGCGTTCCTCGGTTAGCATAAGGTCTAACCGTTTTTCCGCATCATTGTCTTCTGGCTGAATCAAGACCCATGGTGAGGGTAAACCAATTTCGACCGAGACCATGGCTTCAGTGCCATAAGTGAGACTGAACGGGGTTTCTCCCGTACTGGCCTTTTTCAGCGTTCTGTTTGCCCAAAGGACGTGCGGAAGCTCGTCCACCCAGCCGGATCTGTGTTCCAAGAGTCTTTATGCCTTCGACGATGCTCTTATTTGCTCTTTCTACCTCACCATTACCCTGCGGGTGCGCCACTGAGGTAAAAGTGTGGGTGATTTGAAGTTCTTCCAGCCACTTTTGTAGCTTCTTGTCAGCAAAGTTGGTGCCGTTATCGCTCACCAAATTCTGGGGAATGCCGGTGATCATCGCTACACCCTCAGCTGTTGGCCATCCCATCATGCCGTGGATTGAAGATACCACGGCGTTGAATCTTGCCATCCCGTCTCTTCCGAAGAGAATGTCGTATGTGTGGTGTGGCTTTCTCATCACGACAAAATCCACGTCTTCAGTGCGTGAGTGATTCCCGTCCGTAAGAGTGACGGGGAAAGATAGGATACCCAGGGGGGTGTTGGTGCTGCCGTCGAACCCTTCCATCGAGGCGTAGATCGTTTCCAGGCGTTCTTTGTCTTCGTCATCTAGCTTGTCGAAGAACTGCCTGTACATCACCGTTGACGAGGCGCCGTTATCAGCAAGAGTGCGGGAAGTGATGTAGTGCCCCAGCTGGCTTTTGATGACAATAGGGCCTTCTTTGCTGGGTCCTCCTGGCACTCGCGGGAAGCGCACCTCAGCTTCCTTCCACGCGCATGGTTCTGTCGCTCGCCTTTTTCTTCCTCTGATGTTGCCATGAACCATGTTGATGCTGATGTCAACGGGCTTTCGTCCGTTGCCCCTGTACCGGTTATCATTCCTTCCTCCCTTCTTGATTGATGCCACAAGGTGTGCAAGTCTTCCATCCTTGACGAATGTTTCAACAATATCCTTCAAGGATGTACACTCCTCCGTACTCTGACCTTTTGTCCCGTGGAAATCACAGGATTTGCCTTGATCTGCATTAGGTCGCTGCCGGATCATTGGAGCTTTTGGCCATGGTAGTTTTTCGGTGGCAAATATCTCCGTGACGCTTTTGGTGAGTGGCGTCCACCGGTGTTTTCGGCTTGAAGGGTGTGTGTTATCCCTTCCGCCAATAAGAGGGCGAGAGCTGGATGAGGTGTCAAAGTTTACCCTTGACTGCCAAATACCTAGCTTCCTCTTTTTGTTCTGCCGGGCGATCCGAACATTGTTTTCTCTGGTCCTTTGCGTGTAGAGGTGTGTACTCTGGGGAAGATCCCTTCCCAGTTGCTTCTCCGTCTCGGCAAAGCGCTTGGCCGCCTTCATGATGGCATCCCATGTGGACGGCATGCCGTCCTTACCCGTCAATGTGCGGATAAGCTCTGGGTATTCGGCGCCCTGGATGAAAGCGGCGCGAACAAGATCTTCACTTATGTTGCCCAGACTCAGCTTTTTGGAGTTGAAGCGAGTGATGAAGTCTAGTAAAGATTCATCCTCCTCTCTAACGCAGTTGAGGATCGTCCACTGTTCTTCAGTATATTTCCTCTGTTGGCTGAAGTGTTGGCTGAACTTGTTCTGAAAGTCCGCCCAATCATAGATGTGGTGGGCCGGTAAACGATCGAACCATGCCCTGGCCGCTCCAACCAGAGTCATCTGGAACATATAACACCACGTGGGTTCCGTCCAGTTACTGACGATTGCCCCCGCAATGAATCTGTTCAAGTGGTCGTCTGGGTCGGATAGACCATCATAAGTGCCGATGTTGGACATTTGTTTGGCACTTCTCGGGGCGATTGCTTCCGCAATGTCCCTTGCAAACTTGGACTTTCCCGCATTTGCAGCAGTTGGTCTAAAGGTTTTGGAGAAGTCACGTGGGTTTCTCCCCGCGTTCGTTGGTTTAAAGGTTTCTCCAAAATTCCTTGCCGGCTGGAAGTCCGTTTCCTTACGCTTCCCTTTTGCCTTATGGCGAGGGTTTGCGTCGGTATCGGATTCTTCCCGCTCATCGTCCGAGTACTCGCACTCACTGTTCATGTTGAGATGTTGGCGAGTACTGCCGAATTCGTCAGCCTGTTGAAGTGAACGCAAGCGTTCATCCAACTCAGCTTGGAACTATTTCTGACGTGCTTCGGCCCACGCCTTAACTTGATCGAGTGTTTGGCGAGGGACCCTCGTCCGTTTCTCCAACTGGGCATCAGTGAACCCCAGTGAAATATTGTTTACTGCACTTGTCCCGGCTTGGAACAGGGGTAGTGTTCGTAAAATTTGTATAACCGTCGGTGTTCCCCCCAGTTGCTGGGGTTGTGGTTACCGGGGTTTCTTGGTCGCTTACTGGCCTTGGGACCGGAGTAACGTTAACCATTTCTTCAGAAATTTTGAAAAAACTAAGAATTAGTTCTAGCTTTTATGCACGGATGGCGCCAATGAAGAAACACTAAGTGACCCGGGGCAGATTACGGATAATCTGGGGGTTAAGTAATGTTTCCCACGAGGATGAGGTCCAGCAAAGAAGGTTGTTCTTCAGGTGACCTGCAAAACAGACACCGTAAGCTCGTCACTGAGAAGGGGGGGTTCCTCCTTGTGACCACCCTCCGGCGTGAGAATCAGACTAGATTGCTCTGAATATAAGTGTATATTAAGAGATTGCTAGAGAAGATAAGATAATGAGATATCAGATGATGTCCTTACCATTCCAAGGTGTTGGAGTATTTATAGCCGAAGGTAGGTTTCCTAGAAGGTACAGCCGGCTGAATAGTATTCCTGTTCTACCAACAGTGGGCTACGCACAAGCCATGCTGGTTGGTGGATAGGCTGCGGCCGACAGTGACAAGGTTGGCTGTATACTGTTCCTTTACTGCCGGCTATGCACTGTTCCACCAACTGTAGGCTGCGCACGTCCCATAGTAAGGGTTGGTGAGTAGGCAGCGGCTAATAGTGACAAACAGTACTAGAGGGTGCTCCTCCTCGTACTGTTGTCGGTGAGCTGTCACCCTGTGATTGGTTCATGGGCTGCTCTGGTCAGATCGTCTGTTTTGCCCATACCTTGGTAGGTATAGTACAAAAGATCTTCCAGAAGCATACGGACTGGCTCATTTGGGCGGGAGTATTCCCGCCTTGCTCATTCCATCAGGTGACTACTGAAGTAGCAAGAGTTAATGCCTTGTGCGTGTAGCCTTGCTATCAGTGCGGGTAGCCTTCCCTGATGGCTTGTATCCGCAACTGCGGGAACAAACGGGGTATTTCACCATTGGGAGGCTTTCCCTGCGGGTACAGCTGGCGTACTGCGCGTAAGGTCTTCTCTGAGCATGGTGGGTCCTGCGGAAGCAGTTGGTCGTTGCACAGACGTCCCTGTTCAAGGTGAGTCTTGCGGGTCCAACTGGGCTCTGCTGGGACCTACCTCTTCAGTTGTCTAAAGCTGCTTGATTTTGATCATTGGTATTAATAAATAGCCTCTAATTATTGATATAAAATGGTTTTCGATACTAAATGAAGATCTATAGCAACTCTTCTCTTCAACACCAAAAGTGTTATTGAGAAATAACTTTGTCATTATGTACAAAAAGTGGTGTTCAGAACTAGCTTTGTCATTAAATGTCGAATTTGTTTATCGAAATCAATTTTGGTCTTTAGTACCAAAGTTGTTGATCAAAATTTGGTCTTCAAAACCAAAGTCATTGATCAGTACCAACTGAATCAATAGCCTCAAATTTGATATAATTGCAACGGTTATGTTCGTTAATATAACAAATAACTGTCATGACGTTTCGTGAATGGTTGTGATGGTTGTTGCACCTGTTCACCCCGTTTTAAAAAAACAATTCGTCTGATTCCATAATCGAATGTCACATCGTTCTTTGAGAAACCGTCAGTCTTATCCGATTATTGATTTCATGTTAAAAAGAATACTTTAATATGAAAACGAACTTCATGATTTAAACAAAAAAGATATCCAGTTAGACTAAATCCAAAAACACACATAACTACCCATAAGAATCAGTCTTTTAACAAATTAATCGAAAACAAAGACATGTATTTGTTTAATTGGGTCTAAATCTTATTCGAACTAAGCTCTATATTAGAATGTTAGTCGAGACATCATACTAGTTTGAACTTTAAAGCTAGAGCTGTTGAGTCGCACTCGATTCAACTTCACTCTTACTAACAGTTGCTGTCCGATAACAAAACTATTAGTTTATTCTATCTCGAATAGACCATATTACTAATTTATTTGTCTTAACACTATTGCTTTTCAAACTATAAACGATCAAAAATATATTGTTTACAATAAAAGCTATAAGGAGTAAATTGGTTGAATTTCTTAGTTGTGGAGACTCAATCGTCACATAATCTTGTAAAACTATCTTCAAATAGAAAGAGACTATATAACATAAGACCATGTGTAGTTATAAAGCTCCACTACCAGGAGTTATGCGTCATGTGGCGCCCAGTCAGAGTTATGGTTTTTTACAAAAACAGGCTGTAGTCATAAAGCTCCACTACCAGGGGTTATGCGCCACATGGCGCCCAGTCATTATTAATTTTTTTTTTATTTTTTATTAAAATAATCAAATAATAATAATATTTATTTGATATGCTTCTATACACCTGTTTGTTTGATATGCTCAAAAGCCAATCTTTGATCTTCATTTTCTTTACCTATTCGGCTATTCACTTAATTAACTTTACCAACTCATCTTCAAAACAAACTAACTCTTGACTAAAACAAATTAACATCTTCAAAACAAGATCCTCCTTCAACGGGTCACATTCTTCCGCTATTTAAACCCACACACTTTCACCCCCAAATTCAAACCCAAACACACTCTCACACACAAAACCCTAATTCCTCGGTTCTTCAAATTCATCACAATCCATTCAAAACCCACTTCTAATTCACTCAATTACACTCAATGTTTTCTTCCAATTGCTCAATTTCACCCACAATTTGGTCCAATTAAGTCGTCCCCGGCTATAATTGAAGCTCCGGCGAGTTTTCCGGTGACCGAGTAAATCAACCATCGCCGGAAAAGTTGCCGTCAATGGCTACACCACCACCTCCTCCTCCATAACTAACTAACGGCTCTTTTTTTGATATTTGCGCCATTCCTGTGCGTTTTGTATACAACGCACCAAAAAAAAATTTAACATAACGCGGGGGGGGGGTGTACCCCCCGCGTTTTCACCCACAATGCAGGCCACAACGTGACCATTACACATGGTCTAAGTATTAAAATAGTAGTAAGGACTAAGTATTGGACTTGTGATTTATCAGATTATGTGAACATAAGTATTGGACCTGGGCTGGAGGATGATGTATGGGCCTTAAAAGAATGAGGTGTGGCCGACTGGCCGTCATACTAAATTACTAATACCAGCCATTCATCTAAAATTAAAATAAAATTTTACAATTATTAATAACTTAACCAATTATTACTTTTTTTAACCACCATTTTATAAACCCACATGGAACTAACAAAGCTACTGCTAGCCCCAAACAAATACATACACTAGGTCAAAATGACAGAAAAACTACGACAAAACAAGTTACAATAAGTTCAAAACGAGAAATTACACCAATTCTTTTATTCTAACTCAACCATTTTCCCTCTGTTTTACATCCTCCTTCAATCTATTAATCGTAACCCTTGTTTTGTTGAATATAGTGGCATTCATCACATTCAATAAACACCAACATGACTGAGAATGGTTGATTGGATTGCCTTTTTCTTTCCCGTCTTAAGCCTTATTATGAATGTGTCTTTAAAAGCCTTTAAAAGATCTCGAATCTCAAACGCTAAAACTGGGGATTCCATAAATTGTCACAATACCGAAGCCATATAACACGATATTCAAATGTGTTCCACTGACTCCAATGCATCTTCACATAGTGGACAAATATTAAGTGCTTTTATAACACCAAACTTATGGAGTGAGTTCGAGGTTGCCATAAAAGTATATATAAAATTAGTTTACGCATGTATAATTTCTTAATAATTTTTATATCTAAATATCTATTCTTTTATATAAAAAAAAGAATAAGAATGATTGGGATGTTAAAAATAATATTGGTAGAAAATAACAATGATTATGATAACAATAGATGATAAACAATTGATGCACTTTTTTGTTTAGGATACAAAATGAGCATATACAGACATCTATATTGAACAAGTTGCACAATCAAGAAATTGTTTTTTTATTATATTGTTACGTGCAACACTTTAATACTAATAACTATTATTATCTGATTATAATATTAATATTTTACAGATATCATCTTTCTAGCAGACAGTTTGGTAAGCATTATCTAATCTAATAGAAGTAAAACACAATGTCGGCGCCACAAGAAGCTTTTAGGATTTTTTTTATTTTTGAATGGTTTCTAGAAGATATGTATATATATTAGATTTTTGTAGAGTCCGACAATAAGCATTTATAGTCTGTTGGCTTTGGTTACTTTGTTAAAGGCTATTTTCCTTTTCTTTGACTCAGGTTCGAATCCCTTCAAAAGCAGGCAAATTGTTTTCTTTTCTTTCTTACCGAACATTTTTAAAACATGGTTTATTTTATTTGTGTAAGTATCAAGCAGTTTTAAAACATGTTTCCGACCAACCAAACGACAATTTTATTATTTTGTTTTAGTTTCGGTTTCGTAACTAATGTGACGAAACCGACCGAATTTGCGTAGACGCACCGCCTTAAGGCTCGAGTTTGACAAACGTCTGAGTTTTACCGACCGACGTCACCCCATTGGTTTACCTCAACTTATATATGTTTTATTTTATTTTTTGTTTTATTTTTGATACTGTAACGAACGTAACTGAACAAGTTTCTTTCTTTTAGTTATGTTACCGTAACGAGCATTATGAAAATTGACCAAACTCACGTTGACTCACTCGCCTCAATGCCCGGGATCGACGTTGCTCGGGATTTACCAACACCCGATTTTACCGACTGACACCGCCTTATTGGCCCGCCTCAATATTTATATTGTTGGTGTTTTTGTGTTTGTTTTTGTTTCGGCACTGTAACGAATGTAATCAAAAGTGTAATGAACATGACGGAAACCGTCCAAATTTACATTGACTTGTCTCCTCAACGCATGGGACCGACAACGTATAGGTTTACCAAAGCTCGAGTTATACTGACTGACATCATCCCATTGGTCCACCTCAATTTTATATTTTTTTTTGTTTTTGTTTTGGTAGTGTAATGAACGTATCCGAAACTGACTGAATTCCCGTCGAGTTCTTGAGTTACCGCCTCAACGCCTAGAAGTCGCGCAACGAGCAGGTAAATTACTAGTTATTCTTTAAAACTAAACCTAATAGGATGTAAATGGTAAAGTATGCCTTGTGATTTATGAATAAACTAGTTATCACACCTAGCACGTTGCGCCGGCTGATAAAAAACCGTGCGTTACGGTGGTGTGGATCGAAATGAATTCAGTCAGTATTGGTTTATGGCAATGAGACTTAACAAAAAGATAAACTTAGCAACAAAACTCGCAACAACAAAAAAGAAACATGGTTCTCGACTTATCGGTTACGTTCATTATTGTACCCGAATTAAACTAAAAAACAAATTCGTCAAATTAACACTTTAAAATATAAATATTTAAAACAACGTTCATTCGGTCGATAAACTCGGGGGTTGGTAAAACCTGAGTGTCACGGCAGCGAGTCGACGCAAAATTTTTCTTAAGATGCTTGTACACATCCTTGGAAACTCATAATCAGAAAAGAGCTAGTTCATAGGTACACTACTGAAAATAAAACATTTAAACTCAAAAAATAAATTCATCAAATTAACATTTGAAAAAAATAAATTTTAAAACAACGTTTATTCGGCCGGTAAAACTCGGGGGTTGGTAAAACCTAAGCGTCACGGCAGCGAGTCGACACAAAACTTTTCTTAAATGCTTGTACACATCTTTGGAAACTCATAATCGGAAAAGAGCTAGTTGATAGGCCCACTGCTGGAAAGAAAAAACATGGCTGAAAAAGAAAAAAACAACAACAGCATGATTCGATCTTGAGGAGAAGAGCATGGCAAGTGTTTAACATCTTACGCCCAAACCACCAGGGCAATGTATTACATTTGTAGGCTTTTGGCTATTGTTTCATTTGAAGTGCTAAGTAATAGCTTTGAGAGTCTTTGTGGCATCGACAATCTGGTTTTTATCTTATATATATATAACTAGTTTTTTATCCAGCGCGTTGTGATGGGCAAGTTAGTAAAACTCGGACGGTGGTAAAACTCAAGTGTTGTCAGCCCCAAGCATTGTGCCGGTAAGTCGACACGAATTCGGTCGTTTCGGTGATGTTTATTTGTACTGTAATTAAAACTAAATATAAAACAAAAATGTATAAAACTTGGGTGGACTAATAGGGTGACGTCAGTCGGTAAAACTCGAGCGTTGGTAAAAGTCGATCGTTGTCAATCCCGGAACTAAAACAAAAGAAAACACAAAAAATTGACTTTCACTCGGTTTTCGTTACGATGATTGATTAAAAAAACAAAAACAAACTTTTTGGACCAGCCAGGTGCCGCCAAGTGGCCCAATAAGGCACTTGCGGCACCAAACTGTCCATTTGTTACATATAATAATAATAATGTATAGGTGTTCACATGAATCACGTAGAAATTATCTTTTGTCTTTAAGTGTATCCTTAAACTGATTTATATTTAATGTTTGTCACCCCTAATTCAAGTTTCCAACTTTGTCTTTTTGGCATCTCGTCTCCGGCGGCATGATAGCGAACACCGATGATGTGTTAGTAAACACAGGGTTGACGATGCATTTCTGGTGCTAACGTAGGGTTGACGATGCGTTTCTTGTGCAAACGCAGGGTTAGACGATGTGTTAGTATCAAAATTGGGTTCAAATCATGCATTTAGTATTATCAAGATTTGAAAGATCGGTTAGATGATAGTGTTGCTAAGTGAACTAAATATTACACCGGTAATCTTTGAATGTTTTATGTTGTCGACTATGGCTTCATGTTTGTGTCTTGTTTAATGTTAGTGAAGATGCATTCTCATTTTTGTATATTTTATGTATTCTTAGTGTTATTCAATAAGAAATAGTGGGCTTAAGACCCACGTTCTTGAGATTTGCAAGGCTTTCGATGTAATATAGAGAGAATTCATTTTGCGTCCATATGGTTTATGGGCGGACGTAAAACAACCTGATTGATTTCATATGGTTTTCTTGCGGGCTAACTTTTAAGTCCCTTGGCTTTGTCTACGTTTCAACAAAATAAAACTAAAATGCTATTTATGCCCTCTTATAAAGTTCTAATGAGTTCCTATGGTTTATGTGGTATTCGCTTTGCATCTCTCCGTTTAAAGAGAACATCTTCTATCCGTTGGCCTATTGCCAGAAAACTCTCTCTCTAAACTCTAAAGAGAACACTTACCTGTGCAAATTTAGGCAGCAAGAAAGCTATAAATTTTATATGTTTACTAAATATAGTGACCGTTCTTTTGTTTGTTGTGCATCATGTGAAACCTCCTATTTATGTAGAAGCTAATACCGAAACAAGTGTTTGTTTATGTATAACTAGGTAGATTCCCGGCGCGTTGCGCCGGGTTAATGTTATTAATAGTCGTACGACCTATTAAACTGTGTTTGCGGCTGCGAATTGAGATGAATTCAATCGATGCCGGGTTACGAAACGGGAAATAAACCTAAAAAATTTTGTTAATGCCCAAATACAACAAATTAACATAACAAAAACCACGTGTTGTGTTGGCGAATCGATAGCACTTTGGTTGGTATCTTGTTATGGCGCCAAAAGTAAAGCGAAACATAAAGTCATCCACACCTAAATACAACTATTTAACACATTTAAGATATAAAAAAAATACTACAAACAAAAAAACACGTGCGTTGCAGTTGCGAACTAATATGATTTCTTTGATTCCAAAATCAACAGACAAAAAAACATGGTAAAAAAATCACGTGTTGCGCATTCGAAAATTGACACAATTTTGGTAGAAATCGACGCTGTTGGCACTAAATCATAAAAAAAACGTTGTGGTTTGTAGTTTTACACACATAAGAGCAAGGTTGTAACATGGTTTTAGCTCAAGGGATTTTGGGAATTTCATCATAGACTCACACACTCAATCATTCAAATGCAAATATAAAAGTGCTCGGTTATCCCTTAAACATAGAATAACAATACACCCTAAGGCACTTTCACATAATCATAAATCAAATCTATGGATTTTATTTGGTTTTTAACATCTGTTTTTTTTTTCATCAAAACTTTTTTTATTAGTTGTTTCAACCCTTCTTATAAAATAATATCAATTAACCTTTTTTTCTATAACATTAATTAACCCACCAAAAGAAAAGCAGAACTTTAAGTAATTTTTCACCACCGCTTCGCCGCTGTTCGTCTATTAGCATCGATGCCACTGTCACCATTACCGAACTGTACCACGACGTTAGCATGGTTCTGATGAATAGGCGACAACGATGTGGTTCGAGTGCAGAATCGCCATGGCGGTCCCTGAGAGCGGAAATATTTGTCGTTTGGGTTGGTTGACCGTATCATCACTGCTAACTGGGAGTTGTGACGTCACAGAGATGGTGGTGGAGGCGTCGTAGATGATGCATGCTAGTAATCCTAAATTGTTGAACCTTGATATTATTATTATTGTACTATATACTATATAATCTCACTTGGAAGAAGTCTTAAAAATCATTGAAATTACAAAAATGCCCCCATTACTGTAGCAGGAACTTTTCCTTTAATATATATCATATTTTGAATACATAATTACTCACTTGCATGTGCATTTGTCAAACACAAGAACTAGTGTACTGTATTATTATGTTGTGTTTTGATTTCTATAATTTACTGTTAGCGAGATCCAATAACTTATTGATAATCGGTCTAGTTATTAAAAAATATACACACACGTAGGGTTGTTCACGAACCGAGCCGAACATTGGTTGCTCATATACTTGTTTTGGTTTGAAACCGAGCCGAATTGAGCAGTTTGAATTTAAAGAAACGAGCGACAAGTTCATGCAGCTTGGTTTGACTTGATTTCGTACAAATTTTTCAATTTTAAATTCTGAAACTTGAAAATATCATTAATTCAAAACTTTCAATTCCAAAATGTCTAAACTTCCAATTTTAAAATGTCCAAAACTCAAGTTAAAAAGAAAACTTACATAGTAAGTTCAACAAAGAAACCTGATCGAAATTTCCTCCTAATAACTGAACAAATAGTTTGTGTATCAAGCATGACGAGAACGAGCGGCTAGGGTTTTGAATGTGTAATGGAAGAAGTGAACGACAGAATGCGTAGAAACTTTGTGGAAACGTGGAAATGAGGAAGCATTGAATGAACGACTAGGGTTTAGAGTTGAATTTTGAATTCAACACCAAAAAAAAAAAGAAATTTAAAAAAACATTAAGAAATTGTATATTTTATTTATACTATATATAAAACATGAGTGAGGGTATCAAACTTGTTGCTTTTAGTATAAACCATAATGCATAAGATTAAGATATTTTAGGGGCAACTTTGTATTTTGACAATTTTGTCTTTAACATAACCAAAATCATGTTACGGTTTATTTTTTATTTATTAAAAAATAATTACAAGTTTGGTCCCTTAACTTCAATCACATTTTGTTAATTTATATAATAGTTACATATATACCCCTTATTTTAAACCAACTACCTCGACGACGTTTAAACGTTTATAACTTTTTCACACGCTAATATTTTTTTAAAAACATTATACCATAAAAAATAGTATTTTATTCTCTTTAATTTGAGTATGGTATTGCTATACTTTTTTCATTTTAAAAACTTAACGTGTTACGTGATTACCATTAAAGACCGACAAACGAATCGGGCGATTCGGTCGTTCAGGTCATGCGTCTAAAAGGTTAAGGTTGGAATGAGTCGATACAAATAGGTTAATTTGGTCTGGGTCGGGACAGGTTTGGATTGAAAGGGGTCAAGTCATAACGAATTTCGGTTAGAACATTGTCAAGCGGAACGGGTTGCGGGTCAAGACGAGTTCAATGTTGTGTTACGTGCGCACCAACACCTGACTGAGCGTGCACAGTCGTTGTGACGTGCTTACTAACACCAGTTAAGATTCCAATGCCGCAATACGAGCATACTATCGTCGGGTTACGTGCGTACTATTGTTAAGTCACGCACATACAGAAACATTAACACCGGTTACACATCCGATGTCATGTTTGCGTGCAACCCCGCCGCATCGCACGGGCACACAGCTAGTAAATATAAAAATAAAAGTAATAAACCAAACAATGATTTGAGCAAAAACGAATCAAACCGAACCGAAGAAGACTTTCTCAAGCTTGACTCATTTCAAACCAAACCAACCCGGTCAACTCATTTCCAAACAGAGCCGAAATTAAGTGAACATTTTTCAAACAATTTCCAAGCAAACGATTGAACATTTTTGATAGCCCACATGACAATTTGTTGTTTAATGTTTTCCTGATTTCTGCTTTAAAATATTTCAAAATATCATAAAACGCGTGACTGATTTCTTTTCATACCTTCCTTTTAAGATATTCAATTATTGATATCATCATCTTCATCTGTATCTTCTTCTTCATTTTGCAGAAGATAATCAAAACCCCATAAACCTTCAATCAGTCAATCATGGGTTTTGATGAAACCAACACCACCCACAATTCAGAAGCAACTTCATCATCCCACACACTCAATCTCCCACGCGAATCCACCCCACTTCTCAATTCCAAAAACCCTCATCGATCATCCCAATTCAAGACCTTCGCCAACGTCTTCATCGCCATCGTCGGCGCCGGCGTCCTCGGTCTCCCCTACACCTTCAAACGCACCGGCTACCTCACCGGAACCCTAACAGTCTTCGCCGTCGCTTACTTTACCAACCACTGCATGATGCTGCTTGTCAAAACCCGCCGTAAACTCGAATCCATTAATGGGTTCTCAAAAATCAACTCTTTTGGTGACCTAGGGTTCACTGTCGCCGGTCCGATCGGCCGGTCCGCCGTTGACGTCATGATTGTGCTCTCTCAGGCGGGTTTTTGCGTAAGCTATTTGATCTTTGTGTCCAATACGTTGGTTAATATATTCAATTTAAACCCAGTTTCAATTTCAAACCCTAGGATTTTGGGGATTTCGGCTAAAGGGTTTTACATTTGGGCGTGTTTTCCGTTTCAATTGGGATTGAATTCGATTCCGACGTTGACCCATTAAGCTCCTTTGAGTATATTTGCTGATGTTGTAGATATTGGTGCCATGGGTATTGTTATGGTGGAAGAAGCCATGATTTATTTCAACTCGAGCCCGGTTTTGCAAGCGTTTGGCGGGTTCTCGGTGTTTTTTTACGGGGTTGGTGTGGCGGTGTACGCGTTTGAAGGGATCGGGATGGTGTTGCCGTTGGAGTCGGAGACGGAAGACAAGGAGAAGTTTGGGAGGGTGTTGGGGATAACTATTGCTTTTATTGCGTTAATGTTTGCGGCTTTTGGTGTGTTTGGTTACTTTGCGTTTGGTGATGAGACGAAGGATATTATTACGACTAATTTAGGGCAAGGGTGGTTGAGCAGTGTGGTTCAGTTGGAACTTTGTTTGAATTTATTTTTTACGTTTCCGTTGATGATGAACCCGGTTTATGAAGTTTTCGAGAGGATGTGGTGTGAAGGGAGGTATAGTTTGTGGGTGCGGTGGGGTCTGGTGTTGGTGGTGAGTTTGGTGGCTCTTTTGGTGCCGAATTTTGCTGACTTCTTGTCGTTGGTGGGGAGTAGTGTGTGCATTGTGTTAGAGTTTGTGTTACCGGCTTTGTTTCACTTGATGGTGCATAAATATGAGGTGGGTGTGCTTGGGTGGGTTAAAGATGGAGCCTATATTGTTTTTGGAGTGATTTTGGCTGTGACTGGCACATGGACTTCCTTGCAAGAGATTTTTGCACCTAAAGCTTGAAACTTTAAAGCTAAAGTGGTCGTTTAACAGGCGAAATGAGATTTTTTAGTTGGTTTTGCTTGTGATGTTTGGATGGAAGATGTAGCACAGATTCATGTGGTGTATGTTTGTGGATTATTGAAGGATTGTAGTTTACCATCGGTTCCGTTTTGGTTCATGATTGTGAATCAGTTGAGCCATTGCTTAAGTTGTGTCATGTTACATAGATGATTGGTTTCAAAGGAATGGATGATGCATGAAGCCATGAAGGTAAAGTTTGTATTTGCTATGTTATTCAGTTTGTAGTATATTAAAATGTTATTTCAAGTTCATTTCATTAAAAGTCTTGTTTGTTTGTATTGTCAACTATAATAATTGCGCACAATTTCATGTATTTATGTGAAAGTGTTTTAGTGTGGTATATGTAATAATATGCAATATACTATTTTATCATATTTATGTATTTATATAGTATGTTATGTAAATACTATTATATCCATATAAGTAATAGGTTCGCAAGTCTACTCAAGTTTGATGTATGAAGTTTGGTCTCGAGCTGGTTATTACATGAGCTATGGTTGTGTTCGATCTTACTCGGGCTCACTTATACTTACTATCTGATCCAGTCTTGACTGGTTTACATGTGACAGGCTTGTTCACATTGTGGTTACATATACCGTAAATATTCTCCCTAAGAACCAAACATCCAATAAATTCTATCAAATGTAGTTACTTAATATCCTTTCCCTAAATTTTCATTTCCTTTTCTTTTGTTTCTAGTGTTTGTCTTGGTCTTCTTATTGTACATATGCCCCATACCAAATATTCAATCAATACTGCCAGATTCAATTTCTTATATCCTTTTCCTAAACTTTGATTCCTTTTTTTTTTCTTTTTTTGTTTTTGTTTTTAGCATTGGTCTTCTTATGTCGTTGAATTTGCTATAAACATTGTGTATTAATCGCATCTTGTGTAAGTTAAGATACTATTTATAGAAGTCCATATAGATATTTTTGAAAATCTTTATATGCAGGGTGCCAGGGAGGCAAAATGATATTTTCAGAAGTATTTATAATTTTTAATCAGAGATCTTTACAAAAGTTCTTTAGAGCGTTTACATCTCATTATAAAATTCTTTATGTTGTTTGATATCTTTAAAACATATGGGTTAATGCATATTGGTTAAATAACAATTTCTTATATTATCAATTCACTATTCATTCGATATAGTTCTTTTGTTAGTGAATGCAGGATATGAAGAGTTCATAGAGAACAAAATTTCATTTTAATAAAGTCATAACGTTTGTTTATGAACAAAAAGAAAATCCAACTATTATGAAATATATATTAAACACCAAAAGACGAACAACAAATGTAAATCTTCCAAGATATGATGCAGTAATACGATTAAAACTTGCAAAAACTAATGCTCATAAATACGAGCTTATATTTTTTACCATGTCAAAGTCATATCAATCCATAAAACTTGAATAGACGTATACATATGCAAATCTATATATAAAAAAGAAAGAATCATGACCTCAAACTCGTCGCAAGCAATCAACATCAAATATGACCAATACGCAAACCTAAAAAGCCTTCCAACCATCTACTGAATCTTTTCTTGGCGTCTCACTCTCGAATGAAGTCTTAAACGGGGCATGCGACCCAAAAGGATCCGCATCACCAAAAGACGGGAACCCGTGACTGAAATCAGAAGAATCATTGGAGTTTCGCATAGAATCAAACCTTGAAAAAGATTCACGAGGCTCGAAAAGCGAATGCCCAAAATCAGACTCAGCAGTACTGTTCATGGAATCAAATCTTGCAAGGTTCTGAGAGGGGAAGTACCCTTGATTGGTTTCAGATTCTGAATCTTGTGCTGTACTACGGAATGAATCAAATCTGGAAAAGGAATCACGGGGAGTGTTGCTGGCGAAGGAATCAAATGTAGACAAGTGGTTAAATGAGCGATCTTCTGGACCATCAAACATGGGTGTGCTGGGAACCGAATCAGCAAAAACTGAAACGAATGGGCGTTAAGAATTACTATTACTATAAGCAGGTGTGCTTGGAACCGAATCAAAAGATGGAGCAAATGGGCCATGGTTATTGAACAAGTTGTTACCAGTTGGGGATCCAGCATAACTATAAGCAGGAGTGCTTGGAACCGAATCAAATACGACTTTGTTCTTTCCAGTTGGGGATCCAGCATAACTATAAGCAGAAGTGCTAGGAACAGAATCAAATACAACCGTGTTCTTTGTTCTTATCGGGTTTAGCCCCCAACTATCAGAAGAATCAAATAACATATTTCCATGAGAACTTTCTTGACCCACATCCTGCAAAAAGACACGTTTTAAATTATGACACGATAAAATAATGTCAAGTAGAATCAACCAAATACCTGATGATTTGTAGCACTAAAATCCCAAGCAGAGTCTGAATCATAATGATTGTCAAATGTAGCATTGGGCGGCTCATCAAAAGTTTTTTCATCCGAGAACACGGATTTACTGCACCATTAGATACATTTTCAAAAATTGAACCCCTTTTTACCCTTAATAAATTACAAGTATTTGTAAAAATCTCTAACCTTTGGGTTTTTATAACATCAGGTGAACTGGCTTCGAGTATCTTAGATGGGCTTTCAGGTGGAGTTTCTACAGAGTTATTGGTATGTGGGTCCACTGATTCATTGACAGCTGGAGGCTTCTCGGATACGTGGGTGGTATTTGAAGGAGATGAAGCTGTAGTTTCTTGGAAAGTAGACTTGTTTTGTACGGGCAAGGTCTTCTGTTTTGGAGGAGCTATAATGTTTTGGACATCAAGTGTAAGCTCTTTCACATATGTAAATCCTGCAAGTTTGATGTAAAATATGTTACACAACTTCCACGTATTAAGGGGTAAAATATAAAAGTTTTGCTACCTTCGTCTTCAAACTTATCCCAATTTTCATCCCAGTCAGCAGCTCCTCCTTGAATGCCAACTTGCCAACCTAAATATTTTTACATAAAACAAACAATTGAGCGAATGAATGCAAGCAGACAAATTTGAAAATTTTCACAACGTTGCAGTGGAGATGAAAATTGATCTTACCAAAGGGAAGCTCAGCCAGCATTGTTGGTTTCACACGCAATCCATACATTTTGGAGCGCTCATTTAAGGCTTTTATTTGATCCTCAAGATCCGCTTGGATGCAATCAGCTTGGGCCTAGCATTCAAGTGACAGCATTATAAGTATCTGCGACCAAGTGAATAACATATATATATATATATATATATATATATATATAACCTTAGCAAAATTGGTCACCATAAAAGATACCTGAATATCATCAGGTTTCCCATCCTGATCAAGCTTGGCAATTGCTCGATAAAGCTCCATCTTTTTTTCCTAAATATTTCAAGCACGATATAATTGCTCAGTAAGGCTTTATCTTTGGAAAAATGGAGCATAAGTTGACCCTAAACAAGTTGATCAGTGAACCTGAATATCACGAAAAGTGGCTTCCTCAATAGTCAATTTAGAAGCTACATCACCAGCCTGCTTGTATTTATCTTCGTATTTCTTTGACAGTGATTCAACCTGGATAGCAAGCTCCTCAGTCTCTTCTAAACAACTATCATGTAAAAATGCATACTTTTTTACTATATTCAGGGATATAATACCTCTCTTCTATCAGCAGAAACCCTTACTATAATCTCATTCAATCGAGAATCACAGCGGCTCTTGTACAAAATCTGACATCAAAGAAAATATCATGTTGTTTGATCCCAGCAAGCAAATGTATTCACACAAAAGGCCAGAAACCTTAGAGATAGAGAACTTACAAGTTCCTGCATCTTGTTCCTGTAAATTTCGGTCTTCTGTTTAGCTTCAAATATATCTTTTTCGAGTTCACCAACCTGGCCCAGATAAAGTAGTGATCAGGAGTCAAGACAATCAGAAATGTGTAGATTCAAAGACCAAAATCAAACTTCAGTTGTTTAAACTTTTACATCATTGCAAATTCATAATAATTTATAATCAATAAAACTGAAATTATGTGTTTCACCTTTTTATCTGCCTCTGTTGCCTCCTTGAACTTTGAATTCAATGAATTCTGTTCTTCGGTACTAAGTTGGTCCACTAGATGCTTCTCTAAAGCAGGAACTCTAGGTTTTTGTTTAGGCTGCACATCTTCGTTTATAGGAACTGGAACTGGACGAGGTGGCCTTGCTGAAGCATGGCTGACCTGTCCTTGGGCAATGATCCTATGTCTTTGTTGAACACCTAAGCAGAAAGAAGTACATTTAATGTGGCATAGACAAGACAGGCGTCACAAGAATTAGCATCTACCTGGCTCAGGTCTCCAAACTGGAGAACCATATGCAGCAGGTGGTTGACCAGATGGAGGCAACGGTGTCCCTTCAAATATAGCGCCAGCCGGCAGTACCCTAGGAAGAGGACACCCTTCCCCGTGCCGCTTCATAAGGTAGAGAGCAATACAAAATTCCTTTAAAGAAAGCATGCTGTCATTGTCTTGATCAGATAAGTCCCATACCTGCATTATGATATCTGAATTCCAAAAATAAGCATAATAAAACTTTTAACTCTATAAAGCAAAAGAGGAAAATGATGCATTCATCATTGCCTACCTCGTGGCAACTTCCAACTTAAAAACAGAGTCCGGGCCTGTTCACCCGTAATTTTCCCATCTTTGTCGGTATCTACTTCCACAAATACCTTGGTGTACTTTTGGACATTTGACTGTGTCATCTTTGGCCAAGGTTCAGAAGACTGATTAAAAGAAGCATTTTCAGTTCTAACAGGAGCACTGGAGATATTCTGTACATGAGTTTGCTGATTGTAATTCAAAGATGACTGCATTTTCTGGTTTTGACCAGCAGTTGGTTGTTGACCAACATTTATTTGGGATGATTGGCTACCATTAGATGACAACACAGGGGTGCTAGAACCTTTAACTCCATTCTCAGTTATAGCAAAAGTATGACCATTTGGTGTGGATGAAAGCCCATTACCCTAAACTTGAGAAGAGTTGTTAGGCGCGGGCCCACCAGTCTTCTCATTAAGCCACTCGTTAAAAAGGCTTGAAGTTGAAGGGCGAGATCCTGCCGCTGTGTGTCCACCTGGCGGTCCATGACTCACACCATGCTGAGGTTGGATTGTGGTTTTAGGAAGTGGAGGCATGTGTGGCCTCATGCCTTGAGTTTGCTGAGATGGATAACCCTGTGCTCCACTCATACCAACACTATGAGAAGTTGCAGGGGCACTACCACGCGTCTGCAGGGCAGGCGGGCCAGCGTTTAAGTTTGACTGAGGAACCATTAAGGCTGTGAGGTTGATTTGAGGAGCAGGAATTTGAGCAGACTTGGGTCCGTATAATGCTGCTTTCACTATTTCTGGAGTAAGATCTCTCTTACTTTGTGCAACCGTAACAAGTTTCAGAGAATTGTAAAACTCAGTCCGACCAAGGTAACCGGTTTGATTTTGATCAGAATATGCCCATATCTGAATAAAAAGTTACAGCTTGTTAATCATCTTTTTATCGTTTTAACATACTAAAACTATTAAAAAGGTATTCGAGAATAATCAAATGCGCTAGGCGAATCGAAGATGAATAAGCCACGCTATGCAAGGCGGAAAAATAAACACATTTAATGAAAAAAAACACAAATAAATTAGCATCTTAAAACTTGAATAACGTAGCTCAAACACCAAAAGTTCAAAACACCAAAATTATCCAAAACCAACATGTTCAAAACTTGAAAACCAAAAGTTCAAAAAGTAACAAATAGAAAAGGCTCAAACGATCATTGACATAATTTAATCTGTTTATAACCATAAACATTAAAAATCAGCAGCTTGTTCAACCTTAAAACATGTTTCTGGTTAAGGCAGCAGCTTGTTCAAGCTGTTAAAAACATCTTTCTGGTTATAACAACAGGTTGTTCAACCTTAAAAACCGTTTTCACATGTTTCTGGATTAAACATTAACCCGTTTCAACCTTTAGGAAAACCTTGTTGACACTTCTCTGGTCAAAACAGTAACCCGTTTCAACCTTTGATAAAAAAACACGTTTCTGACCAAAAAACCAAACCGTATTCAACAGATTAAACTAGAAGAAAGATGATGGAAAAATATATGTATTTCTGAAAAGTACTAACCTTGATCTTCAATGGCTATGTGAATTTCAGAAACCGTAAAAGTCGATGATTATATAGAGAGATTGGAGTAAATTAAGTAAATCCCACTTATATTAGGTAAATATTTTATATAGGTTAGTGATAAATCAAAAGAAATCAATAAAATACGAAAATAGCTCCTTAAAGTCCGCCTTGACACTTAAGAGTTAAGAATACTGAATGACACTATATTACTATTGACTAACGTTAACACCTCATATCCTAATGTTATAAGTAAAGCGGTATCAAAATATGGACCCACTATATGTAGCATTAGATTGACAGTGTTTATTTGCAATGGTTACATAAGCATTAGCAAAATTGTTACAAACTTTACTAGCCATAAGACATAGAACAATAAATAGGTTCTTTGAATATGATACATACCCCATGACAGAAACTTAAGAATGATATTGGATCTAGTAAACTAAAATGATATAAACGAAATATTGGAACGAAATAACAAAAATTTATAACTAAGTGAACTGAACTGAAGGCCAAGAATGACTAAACAAGATCAAAGAACATTAAACGTAACAGAGAGTAACATATGCTCAAGAACAAAAATGGAATTTTTGTCATAAGTTAAATTAGACTACCACTTAATGATTAAGGTGTAGTTGTTTAACATGAAATTAAGATGTCTAAACTATAAATCAAGAAATGGCTGAACCATGCAATGACTTGTTTAGCAACAAACAAACAAACGGCACAGGAAAACCACCTGTGGCACTTAATGAGCAACTGTTTAAACTCTACAGTAGTAGTTATTTGTTTCTGTTAAAGCTATTTGTTGTTAATGTAAAAGGGTCATAATGGCTTTCCACATAAATCATACATAAGCTAAAAACCTGAATGCAAGTGATGAGTGATTAAGAATTCCAATTTAAACAAAGGCGGCTCTATTCTATATGAAACTGATGTCAAAGGAGAAGCATCACGAGATAAATCACTGATCATAATCATAATAGCCTAAACGTCCTACGTTAATGCTATCTGATAGATAACCTAATCACATCATAGACTTAATAATAATTAAAACAAGGCTATATGAATGCAGTGCTATGGAGCCACAAATTCCTGAATGTCTGTCTATACAGCAGCATCACAAATATACTAAGTAATATTTATTTGCTATTGTTATGTAAACATAACACTACAAATTAAACAATAATGATAATAATCATTTTTATTTTTATATGAAATGTTGTGTTGAATTTCCAGCTTATTGGAGTATTATATAGGATGATGATACTAAGCCCTAAATTGAGGTGATTTAAAAATATATTATATAAACTAACCTGAGCGAGAACGGGCGTAGGTAAACCAGAGGCTTTGAAGAAGGCAACAGCTTCGGGGCCACTGATCCGACCGTCATGATCCAAATCTGCTCTGTTGAAGTACAATTCGAATTTATCCATTTAATTTGTTCAAAGCCAACGAATTGGAAGACACGTGTGGAAATTAAGTAACTAATCGGAATCCTTATATACAGCAAACGTATATATATATATATATAATAGTGTGTCACTGGATCATGTTAGGGTTCGTGGAATCGAAATCGATAGAGAATGAAATTAAAAGAATTGTGTTGACATCATCATTATCATTAGGGGCATCAAGTAATTAATCGCTCGCTGTGTCTTTTTGACGGAGACTTGCAGACTGCCGCTGCCTGAAACAAAACACCACCATTTATTATTATTTTGGTTAAATTATTTCAGAAAATGGCAGTATAATTTTGTGTTATACGTATTATTAAACTATGATAGGTACCCGTGTGATACACGGGTTAAACAATTTTAACTATAAAAACTCTATTGTATACGACATTGTGATATTTTCTGTAGTCCAGCGTATTAAAGCGTTTGAATAATGAAAACGATATATATATATATATCATAAAGATAAAGATGCAAATACTTATTATAAGTTATACTACAAGTTATATAATAGAAAAAATGTACTTACAATTATAATTCACAAAACTCTAATGGCTTATATGTCCTCACAAACTTGGTTCACCGCTTCACCCTGTTGGGTTCGTAGGCCTTGTTGGCCCGGTTTATTATATGAAGTCAAAAGAGGAGACGGGTGTGGGCGGTCGGGCCCAAGCCCGGCCCAGTTTAGATTTCTTGCATAATAATTTACTAACCCTAGTTCAGTCTCTATATAAACAACATTATGTACTTGTAATATTTGGTCACTCAATAAAGATATACCTAGTTGCCACCCGTGGACGTAGGTCAGTTTAGACCGAACCACGTTAAATCCTCGTGTTCGTTTATTGCTTTCGTGTCGTGTTCAGTTTCGTGTGTGCGTTTAATCCTAACAAGTGGTATCAGAGCTTAGGTTCAGATCACGCGAAGAACACGTTGAACCAGCCGAGTCGCCGCCAAACCATCCAGCCGCCGCCACCCTACTGCGCTAGGGTTCCGCCGCCGCCTACGGTTTTCCGATCGCCGTTAGGGTTTCCGCCGTCGTTTCGCCGCTACTAAACCCAGCCCGCGCGATCTGCGTTTTTTTGTTGGTTCCGTTTGAAAGCTGTAAGCATCGTATTGTTCGATTCCAGGTTGTCTCTTTTGTTTCCGCTAGTGGCGTTTGAACAGAGAAGAAAAGAAGGGTTTGTATTATTATTTTTTCTCTTGAGATTCATGCCAGACTAGGAAAAGACAAGGAAAAACAATATTATTTTGTTGACAAGGGAGTTCAATGGCCACCAACTTTATCCAGATTGTTTAATTTTTTGAGAGGGTCTAGCTTGTTTATTTTTGTTGGGCCCGAGATCCATTTAAGCAAGGGTCGAGATTCTATTTTGCAAAGTACGAGTCAAGAATAGTTGAATCAAGATCCTATTTTTCGTTGAAGAACAGTTTTAAGTCAGAAGAAGCGTTAAAGAAACGGAGAACCAGTGCCAACCGCGTTTGTCAGGTTTTATCGTTTCAGTTTAAAGTTTCAGTTTCTGATTTTCAGTTCGATATTCCGCTGCGTATAAATAGGTTGATTTTTTAACAGAGTTCAGTAGAACAATCGTTAAGTTCAGGCTCGTGTTGCTGTGTCTGTCTCTGTTTTATCCAGTTTTTCGTTTTAGTCATTGCCATGGCAGAAGACGGAAAGGTTTCGATACAGAAGTTTGACGGACAGAAGTTCGGTTGGTGGAAGATGCAGATTGAGGCACTACTTTGTCAGAAAGACTTGGATGTAGTGCTTGAGGATGAAAAACCAGAAAAGATGTCAGAAGCAGATTGGAAGAAGTTAGACAAGAAAGCTAGGGCTTGTATTACATTGTCGTTGTCGGAAGATGTGGCGTTTAACGTCATGAAAGAAACCACAGCCCGTGGTATGATGGACGCACTATCCAACATGTATGAGAAGCCTTCGGCAGCGAATAAAGTCTATCTTATCCGAGAGCTAGTGACAACAAGAATGAAAGAGGGTGGGTCAGTCACAACTCATATCAATAATCTTAATTCGATCTTGTCCCGCTTAGTGTCAGTTGACATTAAGTTTGATGATGAAGTTCAAGGCCTCTTGTTATTATCCTCTTTGCCCGACAGTTGGTCGCAAACAGTGACTGCAGTTTGTAGTTCGTCTACAAATATTACTTTCGATGGGATTCGAGATCTGATTCTGGGAGAAGATTCAAGACGCAGAAGTTCAGGTGAATCATCAGGCAATATGCTAGTCACAGAAGGTAGAGGTAGGGGAAAACAGCGAGGCAGTGGGAGCAGGAAGAGGAGTCAGTCTAAGACTCATAAGGATATTGAATGTTGGGGTTGTAAAGAGAAAGGACACTTCAGGAATCAGTGTCCGAATGGTAAGAAAGAGGTGAACGTTACAGAAGACGACACAGATGACGGGGTCAGTAGTGATGAGGCTTTGGTTTGTAGTGTTGAGAGTAGCGTTGATGCTTGGGTGATGGATTCTGGTGCATCGTTTCATGCCACTCACTGTAGTGAAACGATGAAGAAT
Organism: Bidens hawaiensis; assembly: GCF_021521415.1. Lineage (NCBI taxonomy): Eukaryota > Viridiplantae > Streptophyta > Magnoliopsida > Asterales > Asteraceae > Bidens > Bidens hawaiensis. The sequence continues at coordinate 125,253 of NW_027495471.1, forward strand.
CTTAAATTTGGGGATTTTGGAAAGGTTCGACTAGCGAATGATGATATTTTAGAGGTTACGGGTATGGGAGACGTTGATTTGATAACTTCAGTCGGTACTTCTTGGACTTTGAAAGACGTGAGGGTTATTCCAAGTTTGAAGAAACGTTTGATTTCAGTTGGGCAGTTGGATGACCAAGGGCACGATGTTAAGTTCGGGAATGGGCAGTGGAAAGTAGTCAAAGGGAATCTTGTGGTTGCTCGTGGCAAGAAAATGGGTTCGTTGTATATGGTCGATATGTCACCGAAAGGAGTGGATCCAGTTTTGGTGAAAGACAAAATCCGGTTCACAGAATCTCGTGGGCAGAAGAAGGTTCGTTTTGCAAGTAACAAACCCAGAGCCAAAGTGAAGATTCAGGATGAACGAGCTAGGAAGGTTAAATCAGTTGGGGAACATCGTGACAGTGGGAGCACAGGTCGTGTTTCAGTTACAGTTCCAGGTCGACAGTGGATTAAGAAAACCAGTATTCCAGCTGTAAAAGTCTCTCCAATGAATTACTTGCTGAATATGGAGAGTGTTTGTTCTCAGGTTATCTCAGGATCCGGTAGTTCGTTACAGTGGGAGCCGGTAGGGACAGAGAACGGGTCAGGGGCAGTTTCAGCCATGACTGACGTGTTGGAGCTCCGAGGAGCTTCAACGGGCCTTCAGGTTAATTGATGAGAAGGCGGTGGCAACTAGAAGAAGTTTAATGTTCAGATTACAGAAGTACAATCAGGAGTGCAGACGAGAGTACTCAAGGCCTCCGAGTGGGAGATTGTTGGGTTCGTAGGCCTTGTTGGCCCGGTTTATTATATGAAGTCAAAAGAGGAGACGGGTGTGGGCGGTCGGGCCCAAGCCCGGCCCAGTTTAGATTTCTTGCATAATAATTTACTAACCCTAGTTCAGTCTCTATATAAACAACATTATGTACTTGTAATATTTGGTCACTCAATAAAGATATACCTAGTTGCCACCCGTGGACGTAGGTCAGTTTAGACCGAACCACGTTAAATCCTCGTGTTCGTTTATTGCTTTCGTGTCGTGTTCAGTTTTGTGTGTGCGTTTAATCCTAACACACCCCACCCCACACAAAACTCTAATGGTTTGTATGTCCTCACAAACTTGGTTCACCACTTCACCCCACCCCAAACATTGGGAGATTTTCTTTCGCTAGGTCGTTCATACACTTATGCTCAAAATAGTACCTGCAAGTTCAAAATGTTCAAAAATCTAAATAAAGATCACAATGAAAAATGTTTTCATATCAAGATTATACAACAGAATAGTTGTTATATAGCAAAAATCAACACCTAAATATTCTCAGAATGGATGTGTATTGTGATGTTCAAGTATTTTTAACTTCTATATGAAGTAACCATATTGATTTTGAAGTGTGAAATTTGTTCATTTGACTCAAAAGTCTAAACTACATTAACTCATTTTGAGTCAAAAAGTCACTTTGACCTCCAAAAGTCAAAACCAAGCTGATTTTGACATGTGATATATGACCATAACAAACACGAGCATAAGAAAATAGTATATCTAAATGTCAACTATATAGGCATGAAAATGAAGCTACAAATTGGCCATACAGTCTTTCTTTACTCAGTTGTTTAAACTAAAAGCCATTATATTTTAAGAATAAAAAAATACGATCCCAAATTTAACCTTCAGATTGATTAGTTAAAGTAACCTTGAGTATAACTTTCAAATGAGTTGCTAAAATTTATCGATGAATCAAATGGTCAAGTTCAACAATTGTAAGTTAGAGAGAGAGAGTGCGCGCTTAAAAGACGGGTAAGAATGATGACTTTTAACATATTTTATTGGTAATAGGTTAAATGGACCCCGTTTCATTATACAAACTTTTAATAAATACAAACTAAAATATGTAGGTAAACATTTATAAGTCAAAAAAGAAATATGTAAAAATTTCTAACGGTTCAAAGATAGTCAAAAGTATGTTTTTCATGACCCATTTAATAAAAAAGACAACTTTTTATCTATTCACTAAAATTATATTTTTTACTCGTTTACTAAAAATGGTATTTTTGACTCGTTTACTACAAATGATGAGCTTGACAAGTTTATTAAATTATGAGTTTGACCCTTTAACTAAAAGGAAAAGTTTACTGGTTTGTTTGACCACAAAAGTCAAACATCAAAATCAAAATACTCTCCAAGAAAGCATTCAATCACACAAAAACATATCATCCAAGCTAATCATAAGGAAACAACATTGAAAGTACATTTTCCACATCATCACCCTTGGTGTCTAATTGTCTATAAAGAATAAAAAATAGTTAAACCAACTTCAAAATATATATTGGAAAAGTTTATACAAAGAACTCTAGATGGATTTATGCATTATGCATACCTTTTGGTTGCTAGTAAATAGCCAACCAGCCATCATTATCTTCATCATCAGGCAATATTTCACCATCGGTAGCTTCATAATCTTCTTATATTGATTCAACTCTTCGCATACAAGGAACTGAATAAAGTTTGTATTAAACTTAAAAAGATTGCTAGAAACATATTCTGTACAAATCCATCCATAATTTTAAAGTCACAAAACTAATGTTCTAATTATGTTAGTGTCAGATACAAAGATACACTTAGTCTTCACTATAAAGAAGTCAAAGAGCTCATGTACAAAAAAAAAAGTTCAAGACTTAATGAGATGTAATTATACCGTTTCTAACATAGTGATATAAAATATGAATCCAAAAGGCATGACCATTTTACTATTCTAGTGATAAAAAATTGTTTATTAAATGGCAAATATGACTTCCTCTTGTTTGGATTACTTAATTCCCTACAAATAAAATGCACAAAATCAATGTAAGTTAACTCATTCGTGCTTTTACATATCAGACAACTGTTTCTAGAAGCTTTAGTGAGAGCTCATTATAAGGAAAATATATAAGTTCTTATAGAAAAAGGAATGTTAGAACAGAGGGTAAACACGGTAATTTCAAAAACAAATTGAGAATAGAGATTTCAAATGAGTTTTATTAAAAACTATAAAAGTAACGAGCTTTATATTTTGGGGCCATGTATTAACATATACTAAGATTCACGATTTTAGACATGAAGGATCAATACAGAAATCAATAATGTAACAACAAAATAAACAGAATACAGTATAGAAAATCTTAAAGCTAATGATCTTTGCTTTTTGACTGCTACTTAGTCATAATAATTATAGCAAGCACCAAACTAAGAAAATATAAATTTATAGTTACTTATATCATGATCTTCATAACCTTTCAATTGCTTTACAAATCCTTCAACCTACACATATAAAGCCATTTAAAAAATATAACAACATATTTTTGTAAAAACTTAACCAAGTAAAAGAAAATAAGCTAACTTGTATGCCTTCGATGGATCATCTTGGTTTGGTACTTCATTTGAGATGTAATTCACTCTTCTTAAAAGTTTAAGATTATCGATCTTAAAGTTGTAATTAAAAAAAAAGAAAGCAATAAAATTATTCTATTATTTTTTCATGATCCAAATCATAATAAATTAAAAAAATAAAAAATCCCTCAATCCCATCTCTTTTCTAACAAAAAGAACTCACAAATTAACTCAATAAGTATGTCATAGTGTAAGTTTTATATAAATGAACAGGGAAAAGTGGTGAAACAATATTGAATGGAATCATCTTAACTAATAAAATTGAAGATTAAAAAGCACACCTTCAACTATTGTGAATCTAGATATGATTAATTAGCGGTTGCGTGTTCATCGATTGAATTAACTCAAACTTAGCCTTCCAATACTGTGAACCCGGAGAGAAAAGAATATAGAAGACCTGGGCTTGATCTAGAAATTAAAAATGATGATGAAGAATCGAAGATTGATTAGTTAATGAATCCCTAATTGTGAAAACGGTACTTGTGAAAAAGGTGACGTTGGAGAATAGGTACGTTTTCTAATATTAATAATAACATCACTAATATGATCTAAATTCTAAATACATGTAAGTAAACTATCTTTATTAAAAAAACACAAAAAGACCAAATGCAATTCATAAATCTATGACTTCATGTCATAAATGAAATTGCATATTATATTACATAAAATAATGAAAACCCAAAAGTTACGACGTTTATTCATAAATAAATATCAAAGTTATAATTTTTTTTCTATTTTCTACAACTTACTTTAATACATTCCATGCTCCATTCATAAAAAATACCTATTTCTGTTGTCATCATATGCAGGTGGTATTGCCTATCAATAAAAAAAAAATCAATAACAAATTTAACTTTCTTTCCAGATTATGAATGTAGAGAACAGTAGTAAAAAGTCAAAAACCTAAATATGACACTCTAATTTTGTAATTTTCATCTCGAAATGTGCCACCTCATAATGATTATAATATCTCTACCTTAAATCATAAACCTGGGGATGATACCTGTTTTGGCTTGCAAAAAAATAAAAATAAAGAGAAAATAAAAGAAGAAATAATAATAATGATAGAAAAACATTTAGAACTATATGAGTGCCAAAAGATCTGAAAGAAATAAGAAATGTAAGCACTATAATATAACATTATCACTTATATATAATATTATTTGCAAAGTACAAAAAAATAAAAGAAAAAGAAAATTCAGATTCTCGATTGCATTGGAGAAAATAAAAAAAAAGGCAATATCAAGTTGTCACTCTCAAGTCTCAAGTACAAAATTATAAATCTATGAGTTAAAAACGGATCCAATATTTGGCTAGATTAATATATTTATAAAATAAATTAGTAGCAAAATTCAAATTGTAGATCAACACAAAAGTTAAGCCTAAACAAATTAATGTATTTTATTAAAATAACTTATTTTGAACCGAACTCATTTCTCTAAGAAACCATATTGACCCGAACCAAATTGATGTTTTTTAAAACGACCCATTTTGACATGAACCCATTTTGATGGTAACTCAGTTTGCTAAGAATCCATATACGAAATGAACTTTGTCTTGTTTAACAGTTTCTAGCGCCAACTATTAGAGATGGCTAAGTTAACTGGATAAGAGATCGCTCCAAACATCCAACCAGCATACCTATACACAAGTATCTCATAAACGATACCAATAATAGAAGTTATTTTTAACAATGTTGGAAATAATATTAAACAAAGTTACTATGATTCTTGGCAACATTACGATTCTTGATGACAGATTTCTTTAGTTTTTATTGTTGCTACCATATGCGGTTGTGTCAATTCGAGATCAAAGATCACTTCAAGCATCCAACCAACAGTTCCATCACCATCTACAACCTATACAACCTATACACATATCTCATAAACGATAATAAAAAATAGTGAAAATAAATAAAAAATAATGTGCATAAGGCGCATGAGTTGGAACTTAGAGGTTAACCATCAAGATTTCGTACCTAAGAGTGCCACACTCACTATCAACAAAACAAATCATATGTTTCTTACATTATCTGATGAATTTCAGAAACCAAATGGTATATCTAGAAAAAAGAAAATATATATTCATAATACTTACTAAATAGTGAAAACCATTTGTTATAAATCTAGAGCTATACAATAAAAATTGATTTAACAAATGTAAGGCCCCGTTACCGGTGCCTCACATTTGGGCGTTGGATTTACTCATTCACATAGTTCTAGTCATCAGAGTTAATAAAACATTCGCGGAATATAAAAACTTTCATAAAATATTACATAACAAACCATAATTTGTCTTAAAACAACATCTCGGCTTTCAAAATAAACAAACATTAAACTTAACGTATGGGTCTTTCGATGCCAGCCTCTTAATCAATGTCACGTGTCCCCTCAAGCGAGCTGCCTCATCCTACTCACTCGCGTGCATACTAAAAGTTAGCTACGCTGTGTGAGTTCTAGTTAATCACATAACATACAATACATATATACTTACATACTTTCATATCTTTATATCATTCTTACTTACCTTCGTTTCTTACGTTATAAAGAGCATTACGCCCTACTTTCCTCGAGTATTATTAGGTCTCGGTCCCTCCTTCCTCGAGTATTATTAGGGCTCGGTCCCTCCTTCCTCGAGTATTATTAGGGCTCAGTCCCTTTTCGTTACCATACAACCATAACTCATTTACATTCATTCATATATCGTACATATCATATCATCATTTAACATAACGTTACAACTTGACAACACGTGCAATATCCGAAGATCGTTCACGGTGCTGACAAACAATCATTCATACTTTTCTCATAATCACGTAAGGCATACATTTATCACTTAGGATAAATGTATTAACAAATACATCGAGTATGCACACAGCCCCGAAAACATAACAAGGAAGTGGGGCTAGAAACTCACCTGAATGCGGTTACGTTCACCGTTAATAGTTATTCCCTTCTTGAGCTGTGCACGGCTAATTGTATAATATTTACATGTATCAAATAACTATTACTGCTCATATCATTTTTCTGTCTTTATATAACCCACAACTAACGGGGGTCCGGGGGCAGCGCTCCTTACAGCGGGGTTCTAGGGGCGGCAGCCCCTAGCGGGGTCCAAGGGGCAGAGCCCCTGGCTGGGGTTAAGCTGCCAGGTCAGCTTGAAAAATTTTTATTTTCGTTAACTGTATTAACACATTTTCCATTAACATTTTAAATTGTTTTTTCTAAGTCGGGCTTATTTGCTAAGCCTAAGATAATGGGCCAGTTTGCTTTATATTAAATATGGGCTTAACATTTATGGTTTTAGTTAATTCAAGCCCAACTGGACTCAGGCTCAAGGCCCAACAGAGAACTGTGTGGCCGAGAACCCAAGACAGAGGACTCTTAAGTTGACCGAGAACTCTCCTACTTGGCCGAGATCCATCCTTAACCGAGAACCTGTGTTTTCGGCCAAGAACTCTGACCGAGAACACAAGGTTGCCGAGAGCATGTGTTCTTGACCGAGAACACATGACCTTCCTGGCCGAGAACTCTTATTGACTGCCTATTTGACTGAAAACCATAAGGTTTGACCAAGGATTCTCAAATTTGGCCGAGAACCCCCAGCTCAGCTTATTTTTCTATCTTATGCTCCCACCTTGCCCAGCTAACTTGGTCTATGATTTAAATCATGAACTTTTAGCCCTTTTTCATGATTAGTCCTAACTGTTTACATTCGTTATCACTCCCTCATCGGGATCTAGCCCATTTCCTAGCATAAAGCTCGGACCTTTATAGTGTTAATACGTTTTAGGCTAGATCTAGGGTTTATCTTTGGGCCGCATATTGCCATAGGTTCATTAAGTTCATTTTAAGCATCAAGTTTGCTACTTTATGAATTTACTAGACCCGATCTACTCTAGGTTTGAGTTTCATAATTATTCGTTCATAAAAACATAACCTTTAAGATCAAGAACATACCTTTAAACGGTTATTAGGTCACAGTTTTGCTTGTTACGTAATATAATTCTTGTATCTTGCTTGCGTATCAAAGATCTATCCGAATTTAGCTTGGTTCGATCTTGGGTTCTTGTTCTTGCTTGCGGCCATAAATAGGAAGGGTTTGTGTGTGTTATGGAGGTGTAGGGGATATTATAGATAAGATGGATGGAAATGGAAAGATTTAGGGTTTAAAGGGTATTTATACTCTCTTAAGCCCATGGACCTAAGGCCCATCTTTCCGTTTTAGTACATGTTTAATCCATCTAATTAGCCTACTTCTCTTTCCCTCTTTTATTATTTTATTTATTATTCCAAGTAAACTTTTCCATTAAAAATAATATATAAAATATTATGATTTGAAATTCAGGATGTTACAACAAATATATGTTCAATGTGGGGTTGGTAAAGGTTGACGTACAATTTCATTTCGGTTCACAATTCATTAAAGAACACTATTTAGGACAACTAACCAACAAAACTTCCTCAAGTATAAAACTACTGAATTATAAAAAAAAATTAAATAAAGATTCGATCAATTCAAATGTGCATAAATCAATGATTAATTGAGGGCACAAATCAAAGAACGTTTGGATAACAAAACTTTATTACTCGCAATGGATCTTCAAAATTAATTTTAAAGGTTTTGACTAAAGAGTCATTAATAGTGAATTCGGCGAAGATGGTGGACCGGAACCTGAATAATATATTGGAATATGTAAATTGAATTTGTATGATCAGTATATATAATCTAAAAATTGAGTATGTGTAATCGTAAATAGAATTAGGGTATAAAATCATCATTGAATCAGGGTTGAGTATTACATTACACAAAGATTCAATGTATAGTCCAAATGAATTTGTAAATTGAATCTTTGAACATATGCATAAGTTTCGACATCAGATGAATCAGATTAGTATACAATCAGATCACATATGAAATAGATTGTTTAACGATGACATTAGATTAATCTATAGTTGAAGAGTAATCGATTTGAAAGAAAATTGTAACACCCCGAAATTTCCAGAAAATAATATTAATTATATTAATTATTATTGGTGAGATAGTTTACTCGGGTTATCGGGAAATAATTATACAGAGAAGGAGTTGGTATGGGTCGGGCTAGTGTTGGGTAATGGATAAGGGTTATGGACTTGGGCTATGAAGGAAGGAGGGAAGGACCATGGGCCTAAGCCCATGATCTATAATTATATAAACCTTAAATCACCAATTATCATTCATAATTCTCATACTCTATACACCACCAAAACACACACTTAGCTCTCTCTCATCCTACTTTCTCTCTCTAGCCGAAATAGAAGAAGAATTGATTTCCGACCTGAGGTAATGATAGTGTGATGTTGTTTATACTCAAACCCGTTAGATTTAGTCACGAAACGACGAGACGACACCGTTAAACCGTTGAAGTCACGAGATCCGGGTGGAATCGGGTATAAACCGAACCTAAGATGAGCTTAGGGATCACCCTAGCTCAGATCTGGATCGAACGGGACGAAAAACGGTGGCCAAACGAGTGAGATCTCGCTTTTTCGACGAGATTCACGTTTTTCCGGCAACGGCGGCGCCGGAAAGGCGGCGCTGGAGGTTGTGTCACATCAGATGTGATGTCTGACGTCTGACAAAACCCTAACCCTAATTCGTTACGGAATTCTAATGAATTAGCGGTAATTCGTTAACAGAAGGGTAGCTAGTTCGTTATGGCAATTCGTTAAGGTGGGAGGACGAACTAGAAGCAGCTCGCTAAGTGATTCGTTAAGGAGAAATGACGAATCAGGATAACGAATCAGACCATGTTAGCTGATTCGTTACTCGTCCATTCGTCATGGCAAGATAACGAATTAGCTCACTAAGTTCGCTAAGTCAAGATAACGAACTAGGCGGTGTTTTGATAACGAATTAGACAGTGTTGTGATACGAATTAGGCTTAATTCGTTGAGGGTTGTAAATAGACTAGAAACGTGATATGGGTAGTGATAGTTAATCGTTACGTGTAATTGTTATACAGTTAGCCGTACACATCTCTCGGAAGGAGTAACCATCAACAGTGAACGTAACCGAGTTCAGGTGAGTTTCTAGCCCCATTTCCTTGTTATGTGTTCGGGGCTGTGTGCATACTCGATGTGAATTGTGAATACACTTACCTTAAGTGGTAAGTGTATGCTATAGATGTTATACAAGTAGCTAATATATAATACTTGCCGGTGCGTGAACGATCTTCTGATATTGCACGTATCGTCAAGGTTAGTGACTGTCAAGTGGTTATTAGTGTGTACGATTGCTATTATGTGACTTGCTTACTATGTAAATGATGTAATGATATAAAGTGTGTTGTAGACAAGTAGCAGTAGAGTGTGATAGAAGTGGATAGGGGTATAGTAAGAGTGTCAAAGTGGCATAACGCTATTTGTTATTAAAGTGGCAAAATGACATAACGTTATTTGTTATTAAAGTGGCAAAGTGGCATAAAGTGGCATAAGTGGCAAAGCTGTAGGAGTAATTAAGAGGCTAAGCTGTAGGGGTAATTAAGTGGTTAAGCAGTAACATGTTAGACAGTGGGTTATGTGTCTTCGGATACGTATATAATGTATGTAGTGGTTGTATGATAAGTTGCTTGATTAACTAAAACTCACTCAGCGTAGCTGACTTTTAGTATGCATGCAGGTGAGCTGATTATAGAGTTAGCATGAGGATGGCGCGTGACATGGATTGAACGGCTGGCATCTGAAGATAGAAGTAAAGATATTTAAATATAATGTTTTGTGTTATGGTATCAAAGAAAAGATTTAATGTTTTGTAACGAATGGTTGATGTTTTATATTCCGCGAAAAGTTTTAATTAACTCTGATTTGTAAGAACTATGTTTATGAGTAAATCAGACGTTAAAGTGAGGCACCGGTAACGAGGCCTTACAAAAATGCGATTATCACCATAATCGATTTGCAGGTGATTGGATGTGTTGTTATGGTTATACGCATGAATGATGAATATTTTTTGTACATAGAAGCCACATAGTTTTTTTTGAATATTCAAAAAAGAAAGAAAAAAATTACATTATTAGAAAAAAAATGCCATGTGGCAATTTGAAGCCATTTGATAAAAAATAGGAGGTTGTTGAAAATCCACTCCTTTATTAGATAGGTAGATGTTAGATGTTAGATAAGGTGGAAAATGTTACCCTTTAACTCAAAATTTCATTGTAAATCTTATTTTTACATGTCATAGTGAAAACTTAGCACGGTTATATGACCTGAAACGACCCAACCCAACCCAAAAGTTTGGATGTCAAGTTAATGGCTATTGAGAAAATGGATGATGGTAGAAAAAAAAACCATGGGTCCATCACTGCTTTTCGACAAGAATGATTAAATTGGCAACACATGGCATGGGTGCACATGAGTATGTCCAAAATGAACTTGCATAGGTTATGGACATGTCGCGTGTATTCCCATTGTTTATAGATGGATAGTAATATTTGATATCTCATTCACTAACAACATCCTATAATTTGTAAAACTCAGTCACAAAGTATAGTGACGGGCTATGAATACTCTATGCATTACATGTTGGGTTTGAAGTCCTTGGTTGTTGGACTTTTGGTTAGAAGATTAATAATGGGCCGATGTTATTAAATTAGTTAAGGGTCCATTTTAGTTTTCTTGGTCACCAAGATAGAAACCCTAGGTCCATCTATATATATAATCATGTCATATAATTGTAATATATATTTTGAGCTAATAAGAATAAACCTAGTTACAACCTGTGGATGTAGGTCCCCGCGGGGAACCAAACCACTATGATATAATAGAAATCAATGTAAAGTTTTATGATACTTCTATATGATAAACATATTTTATGGTTATGAAATAATTATAGACGTAATAAAGTGAAATGACACAAGATACGGAGTGGTACTTGATAAACATATTGAAGCAAATTTATCTTCCTATATTACAAAAGAAGAAAATTTTGGACATTTGTCTCCCCCACATTCATTGTGCTTATGTGTTAACATGTGAGGCCATTTGTTAATGTGTCAATCTTAGAAGCAATCTTGTAACATCCCAAAATTTCTAAAATAATAGTAAATATACTATTTACTTACGGTGGGAAAATTTCGTGGATTAGTAGATAAATAATTAACGAGATATGGGTATGGACTTGGATTAGAAAGGAAGAAAGATAGACCATGGGCTCAAGCCCATGACCCATAGTATATAAACTATAGTCACCCATTAATCCATTCATTTTCATATATTCCTTGCATCATAAAAAACACACACTTAGCTCTCTCTCTCTAGCCGAAATCACCAAGAAACCCGAGCATCAACCCGAGGTAATGATAGTATGATATTGTATAGATCCAAACCCGCTAGATCTAGTCGCGAAACGACGAGTCGACATCGCTTAAACCGTTAAAGTCACGGGATCCAGGTGGAATCGAGTATAAACCGATTAAAGGATGAGCTTAGGGATCACCCTAGCTCAGATCTGGATCGAACGGGACGAAAAACGGTAAAAAACGGTGGTGAACCAAGCGAGATCTCACTTTCCGACGAGATCCCAGTTTTCCGGCGATGACGGCGCCAGAGAGTGTGAGTACGAGGTTAAGGTTTTGTCAGAGAATGTTCTGACCTAACCCTAATTCGTTAACGGAGATATAACGAATTAACACGAATTTGTTATGTTTATTCGTTAAGGAGGAATAATGAACTAGCTTCATTCGGTAGTAATTCGTTATTCAAATTCGTTATGCCAATTTGTTAAGGGAATAAAGAATAAGCCTTAATTCGTTATGTCAATTCGTTAAGGAAAGAATGAAGAACTGATTCCAATCCGTTAAGGCCATTCGTTAAGTGAGGGACGAATGAACCCCATTCTGTAACATTTCGGGTTTTCGTTTTTATATTCTTGTAATTATACCCGACTAGTTTAAGGGTTCGGGTCACTCATTTAATTAAACCGACACATTTATTGAGTATTTTTATTGTTTTAGTTTTATTATTTAATAATTTAAATATTCAAACTTACAAGAACTTGACAATTTCCACCTAAACTCAAACTATAACCCATTCTCGTTCCATCTATAAACTCCGGGGACCTAATATGTAAATTCTGGTATTAAAATAATATTTTAAAATATCCCTAACCCACCCCCTGGTCCGACCAGCTGATCCAAACCCCAAAAACCCGACCCGCGCACCCCAATGTCTTCAAAACTTTCAATTCCCGCTCAATTGATCAGATCAAATATGGAATATAGCATATTCGGTCGTATAATCCGTTAACCAACATCCAATTTTAGTAAACACGCGTTAATTCGTTCATAATTTGATCAATTAACCATTTTAAACCAAAACAAACCCTAATTTGTGATCTTATATAATACACTCATTACGAATCAATTAAACTGGCAGAAACCACCTCCTCATCGTTGCCAACAATTACCCAAAGCTCAATTCCGTTTAAAATGCCAACCCGTCACCTAACTCAACCCTTTTTTGGCCGCAAATAGCTTGATCAAATTCGCTATATTACCAGCTGTTATAATTCGATTAGCAGGAATATTTGTCGGTGAACCTCGAGGAGCTTGACCGTTTTCATCCTAGCTTTTTTCTTTCATTATCTCGTCCTCGCTTATCCCTTATTAAAGGTAAGTAAATTCACCTCCCCCTTTTTACCGCTTTACAATTTTGGGGACGTTATGCGTTCAAAAATTAACTTATTGTTTTCACTATAATTTCGTTATATGCATAATTAAAATTGCTCGATTAGTTGATACGTGTAAATGTGACTATGTGTTTACTTTTGTTGTGGTGGTTGGTATCTCATCCTCATCCTCATTAGTATGATCATACGCCGTCGGAGTAAACCATTATCAATACGATTTGGTAGAAAAGACAACTTTATTTATTGTTATACTAGTTGTAATGATTTACAATTATCGCATGGAATTGTCTTTATTATATATACTCAAAAACTGTGGTTTACTTGCTCAACTTATGTTGACAAAAATATATATTTTCATGCATGACGCATGTAGCTTTATCGGATGAATCAAGTATTGGAAGTTAGATGGAACCTTAGGTTGCTTAATGAATGAAGAGCACTTTTATTTTAAGTTATTTATGTTTCGAATATTTAAATGTAACGGTATTTCTTTTTATACAATGTTTGTGCTTTTAAATCTTGATATATGAATGAATAATTTAGATATTGACACGTGTATTTCACTTAGTGTCTTCTGAGCTATGATACAATCAATGTCGCTCCCTGGAATGTTCCGCCGTAGGTTGGGGTGTGACAGATTGGTATCAGAGCCGAAGGCTATAAGATAGGTGGTTAGACGTAACGACCCAGTAGCATGCTTAGGGTCCCTATACATGTTCCTATACGTGCACCCTACTTGTTTAAATTTTTGTACATAGCGTAGCATATTTATATTGTTCATCATATATAATTGTACACAAAAGCACACACCTAATCCAAGGCTATGCCTCACTCTCAAAATTGTTTTTAAAACTTTCGGACCATTTTTAAAAATGGGAAATTCCTTAAGAAATCCCGCCTTTTCACTCCCCTCTCCTTGAGAATGATTCGTGGGACGGATATGTAGTAACTGTAAGAGGGACACACTTGTTTACCGAACCCTTGACACCAAGGCTTGCGAGCCTAAGGAAGTGCAATGCGCATAAATCTCAATCAACCGCGAGACCCGGTTGTCTTCCTGGAGTGTTCGGTAAGGGTGTGGAACTTATTAGGCCAAAGCATATCACACCAAACGTACCCGAATCTACTACCCTCATTGTATCAAAAGTGGTCATGTGACGATCACATCCTTAAATTTATAACCGAATTCACGGTGATCCGTGGCTAAACTCGGTTTTTCCGTATTGTGTTTTGTTGAACGGATGGATGAAGTATGTAAATACGGGGTGGTTCCCGAATTATTTCAACCGTCTACCTCAACACCCCCTCAATTCAATTTTAAATGATTTTATTTGAGTTTTCAATGTTTTTCATGTTGTTGGAAGGACCCATGGTGGTTCATGAAGCCCTAACCAACAAATGAATCCATTTACATTTTAAAATATGTTTTCATAATATTAAAAAATGACAAGACTTGTATAATCACAACCTTCCCTAAGTAGTGAAGTTCTCAACCTCAAACATAATGCCAACCTCAATGAACGATTTCTACATTGCATCAATTATTTATACTTGATACATTCACCCGAGTCTTACGAACTTGACACCTTTTATCCTTGCAGTATGTCTTCTCGCCTCCTCTACCATAACCGTCGCACCGACAACTCTGGCCGCAACATGTCAACCCGCATTGCTAAGAGCATAGTAGAAGCCCTCCCAGCGGTCATCTCTCAATTGCAAACTGTGAATGTTTCTTCATAATCCACAACTCCGAACCCAACTGCTTACCCACTCAAACAATTCAAGAGTGCCAACCCGCCCGAATACTTCGGTATCGACGGTGCTACCATTCTCCTCCAATGGTTCGAAGAAATGGAGAGCATATTCCTCCATTGTGAATGTCCCGAGGACAAGAAAACCACTTACGCCTCGAGCATGCTCAAGAAGAATGCCCTCAATTGGTGGAACGGTGAGAAGCGCACGCTTGGCGCCGAGGTTTCCATGGCTTGCCATGGGATGACCTCAAGAAACTCTTGCTCAAGAAGTTTTTCCCGAAACATGAGCTTCGGAAGTTGGAAGAGGAGTTTTGGAATTTGAAACAAGAAAGTGGAAATGACGCCATCTACAACGATTGTTTCCATGAACTGAGCCTTCTCATCCCTCACATGGTCACTCCCCTTGAACGTGCAATCGATAAGTACATCTCGGGTTTGCCTATGCAAATCCAAGATCCGTCCTAAGTTGTGACCCTCAAACCCTCCATGATGCCATCACCCTAGCCGGTACCCTCACCGAGAACCACGTTAAGGTCAAGACCTTGACATGGAAGAATTCCAAGAAGCCCAATGATAAGCCCACACTTGAGCCCACTAAGGAATCCAAGTTCGAATCCTCCAAGAATAAAAACCATAGCAACTCATCCTACAACCGCAACAACAAGAGAAAAGCCAACTCCCAAAACTATGTCTTAGCCCAACCACAAGCCCAACAACCCCCTCAAAACAAGAAGCCCTACACCGGTCCACCCCCGTATTGCAACACTTGCCAACGCCACCACCCGGCCCAAGCCACTTGTCAGGTGTGCACCAATTGCCACTGTTTCAGCCACCTTACTCAATATTGTCGAGAAGCACCATGTGTGCAAGCCGCTCCACTGCGGTTCGCACCATCAAACCAACCTACCCGAGCCATCCCTCGTGCTCCAACCATTAACCCCGCTAGGGATTGCTACAATTGTGGTGACCCAAATCACCTCCGCAATGCGTATCCTCGACTCGCTCAAGTTCACCAAGCCTATGTTACACCACAACCCTACTACACCTCCCAAACCTATCAAGTGCAAGCTTATCAACCCCAAATACCCCAACTCATGGCTCCTCCAACTCTTCAAGCTTAACCCATGGTCAAGCAAGCCTATCAAGCTCCAACACCTCAAGATTCGACCTCACAAACCCAAGCACCTCGAGGAACTCAAGGCCAAGCTTTCATCATCAACGCTCATCAAGCCCGAAACTCAAATGATGTGGTGAACGGTACGTTTCTAGTCAATAAGCATCATGCCTCAGTATTATTTGATTCGGGAGCCGATAGGAGCTTTATTTCCTTTGATTTTGAATACATACTTGATGTGCCCCGTAGTAAATTATTTAAGCCCTTCACGAAGAGATAGCCAATGGTAGTTCGATCACTATTGACTCCGTCATTCGGAATTGCACGATTACTCTCAATGGGCAAAAGTTCTCTATCGATCTTATTTTAATGCAAATGGGTAGCTTCGACGTTATCATTGTTATGGATTGGCTCTCTCTCCACCATGCCGAAATTTTATGTTTCGGGAAACTCATCCGAATCCCTATCGATGGGGGCGTGATTCTAAAAGTTCGCGGAGAAAGACCATTCTCAAAGCTAAACCTCATGTCGTGCCTCGAAGCCCAACGTTACCTACGCAAGAAGTATGTCGCTTTCTTAGCGCACGTCACCACAAAATCCGGTAAAGAGAAGAAACTTTCTGACGTCCCGATTGTCCGCGACTTCCCCAAAGTCTTTCCCGATGACGTTTCCGGACTCCCTCCCATTCGTCAAGTGGAATTCTGTATTGACCTTGTACCCGGAGCAAACCCCATAGCCAAAGCACCTTACCGTCTTGCACCTTCCGAAATGCAAGAACTCTCCAACCAAATCCAAGAAACTCACGGAAAAGGGTTTTATTCGCCCGAGTTCGTCTCCAAGGGGCGCACCCGTATTGTTTGTTAAGAATAAAGACGGCACTCTTCGTATGTGTATCGATTATTGTGAGCTCAACAAGCTTACTATCAAGAACTGTTATTCCCTTCCGCGTATCGATGATCTTTTTGATCAACTCCAGGGAGCCGCATGTTTCTCTAAGATTGATCTCCGTTCGGGTTGTCACCAACTCTGTGTTCTCGAAGATGACATACCCAAGACCGCCTTCCATACTCGTTATAGCCACTTTGAATTCCGAGTTATGCCTTTTGGTTTGACTAATGATCTTGCTGTTTTCATGGACCTTATGAATCGTGTTTGTAAACCCTACCTCGACAAGTTTGTGATTGTTTTCATCGACGATATCTTGATATACTCTAAATCCGAGACCGAGCACAAGGACCATTTGCGCGTCATTCCTGACTTATTACGAAAGGAACAAATTTACGCCAAGTTTTCCAAATGTGAATTTTGGTTAAAGCAAGTTCAATTTTTGGGCCACATCGTTAACGACAAGGGTATTCACGTTGATCCCGCTAAAATTGAGGCCGTTAAAAATTGGATGACCCCGTCCTCTCCAACGGAGGTTCGTTCATTTCTTGGCTTTGCGGGGTATTACTGTTGTTTTATCCGCAACTTTTCGAATATTGCTTCACCCCTTACCGCACTAACCCACAAAGGGAAATTATATGAATGGGGTTCCGATCAAGAGGAAACGTTTCAAACTCTTAAGGACATGCTTTGCAATGCTCCAATCCTTGCTCTTCCCGAGAGCAACGACGATTTTGTTGTCTTTTATGACGCTTCTATCCAAGGTGTTGGTTGCGTTCTTATGCAACGAGACAAGGTCATTGCTTATGCTTCGCGTCAATTCAAGGTACACGAGAAAAATTACACGACGCACGGCCTCGAAATTGTTGCGGTCGTGTTCGCCTTGAAAATATGGAGACACTACCTTTACGGTACGAAATGTGTGGTCCCACCGACCATAAAAGTTTACAACACATTTTGGACCAAAAGGACCTCAATATGAGGCAAAGACGACGGGCCGAATTGTTAAGCGATTATGATTGCGAAATTCGCTACTACCCCGGGAAAGCGAATGTCGTGGCCGATGCTCTTAGTCGTAAGAGTCATGTTAAATCCGTCTTGCTCCATTGTGTCACCATCCAATCTGACCTTCAATACCGCATATTCGACGCACAACACGTCTCCCTCACCGAGGGTAACTTACACGACGAGATGTCGTGTGGTGCCGAACTCTAACTTGAAACAAAACGTAATGGCTTACTCTATTATTTAGACCGTTTATGGGTTCCCGATCGTTACGGTCTTCGCATGTTCATCCTCAATGAAGCTCATAAGTCACGATACTCTATTCATCCCGGTGCGGATAAAATGTATGCCGATCTTCGTACCATGTTTTGGTGGCCGGGAATGAAGAAAGATATCGTGGTATATGTATCTAAATGCCTCACTTGCTCTAAGGTTAAAGCCGAGCATCAAAAGCCGTTTGGTTTGCTCGAGCAACCTCCGATTCTTGTTTGGAAATGGGAAGACATAGCCATGGATTTCGTAACCAAACTCCCCACTACACAAAGTCGCAATGATAGTATTTGAGTGATTGTTGATCGTTTGACCAAGTCAGCTCACTTCATACTATTCCGAGAAAAGTCCTTCATAAGCGAATTAGCTCGAATCTATGTCAAGAACATCATTTGCCGCCATGGAACGCCGTTGACCATTATCTCCGATCGTGATGGTCAGTTTACCTCTCATTTTTGGAGATCGTTGCAAACCACCTTGGGTACCCGTATTGATCTAAGCACCGCTTATCACCCGTAAACCGATGGTCAATCCAAGAGAACGATCCAAACTCTCGAAGATATGCTCCGCTCATGCATACTAGACTTTGGTGGGAATTGGGATACTCACTTACCACTAGTAGAGTTTTCCTACAATAACAGTTTTCACACTAGTATTGGCATGGCACCTTTTGAAGCTCTCTATGGCCGAAAATGTCATTCCCGGATTTGTTGGAATGAGGTTGGTGAATCGCAAATCACCGGTCCCGAGCTTGTTCAAGAAACTTCTGATCGAATTGCTCTTATTCGTTAAAATCTTCTTGCCGCTCGTAGCCATCAAAACAGCTACGCCGGTAAGCGCCGTAAACCTCTCGAGTTCAATGTTGGTGATCGTGTTCTCCTTAAAGTATCTCCTTGGAAAGGGGTAGTTCGTTTTGGCAAAAGGAATAAACTATCTCCTCATTTTGTTGGCCCGTTCGAGATTGTTGAAAAGGTTATAGAGTTGCTTATCGTCTCAATCTCCCCGAAAAGCTTTCCAATGTTCATCCAATTTTTCATGTTTCCAACCTCAAGAAATTCTTAGTAGAGGGGAATCTCCATATACCCCTCAATGAAATGCAAATTGATGAATCTGTGCGTGCTATCGAAAAACCTATTGAAATCATGGATCAAATGGACAAGGAAACCAAGTGTAGCCGTATTCCGCTTGTCAAAGTTCGTTGGGAATCTAAACATGGTCCCGAGTTCACGTGGGAATGAAAGATCAAATGGAGTCCAATTTCCACCCAAACTCAAACTATAACCCATTATCGTTCCATCTATAAACTCCGGGGACATAATATGCAAATTTTAGAATTAAAATAATATTTTAAAATATCCCTAACCCACCCCCTGGTCCGGCCAGCTGATCCAAACCCCAAAAACCCAACCCGCGCACCCCAATGTCTTAAGATCTTTCAATTCCCGCTCAATTGATCATATCAAATATGGAATATAGCATATTCGGTCGTATAATCTGTTAACTGACATCCACTTTTAGTAAACACACGTTAATTCATTCATAATTTGATACCATTTTAAATCAAAACAAACCCTAATTTGTGATCTTATATAATACACTCATTATGAATCAATTAAACTGGCAGAAACCACGTCCTCATCATCGCTAACAATTCCCCTAAGCTCAATTCCGTTTAAAATCCCAACCCGTCACCTAACTCAACCCTTTTTTGGCCGCAAAGAGCTTGATCAAATTCGCTATCTTACCACCTGTTATAATTCAATTAGCAGGAATATTTGTCGGTGAACCTCGAGGAGCTTAACCGTTTTCATCCTAGCCTTTTTCTTTTATTATCTCGTCCTCGTTTATCCCTCATTAAAGGTAAGTAAATTCACCTCCCCCTTTTTACAGCTTTACAATTTTGGGGACGTTATGCGTTCAAATATTAACTTATTTTTTCACTACAATTCCGTTATATGCATAATTGAAATTGCTCGATTAGTTACGTGTAAATGTGACTATGTGTTTACTTTTGTTGTGGTGGTTGGTATCTCATCCTCATCCTCATCCTCATTAGTATGATCATACGCCGTTGGAGTAAATTGTTATCAATACGATTCGGTTGAAAAGACAACTTTATTTATTGTTATAGTAGTTGTAGTGATTTACAATTATCGCATGGAATTATATTTTATTATTATATATACTCAAAAACTGTGGTTTACTTGCTCAACTTTATGTTGACAAAAAATATATATTTTCACGCATGACGCAGGTAGCTTTATCGGATGAATCAAGTATTGGAAATTAGATGAGACCTTAGGTTTCTTGATGAATGAAGAGCACTTTTATTTTAAGTTATTTATGTTTCGAATATTTAAATGTAACGGTATTTCTTTTTATACAATGTTTATGCTTTTAAATTTTGATATATGAATGAATAATTTAGATATTGACACGTGTATTTTACTTAGTGCCTTCTGAGCTATGATACAATCAATGTCGCGCCCCGGCATGTTCCGTCGTAGGTTGGGGTGTGACAGATTGGTATCAGAGCCAAAGGCTATAAGATAGGTGGTTAGACGTAACGACCCAGTAGCATGCTTAGGGTCCCTATACGTGTTCCTATACGTGCACCCTACTTGTTTAAATTTTGTACATATCTTAGCATATTTATATTGTTCATCATATACAATTGTACACAAAAGCACACACCTAATCCGAGGCTATGCCTCACTCTCAAAATTGTTTTTAAAACTTTAGAACGATTTTTAAAAAAATGAGAAATTCCTTAAAAAATCCCGCTTTTTCACTCCCCTCTCCTTGAGAATGATTCGTGGGACGGATATGTAGTAACTGTAAGAGGGACACACTTGTTTACCGAACCCTTGACACCAAGGCTTGCGAGCCTAAGGAAGTGCAATGGGCATAAATCTCAATCAACCGCGAGACCCAGTTGCCTTTCTGGAGTGTTCGGTAAGGATGTGGAACTTATTAGGCCAAAGCATATCACACCAAAAGTACCCGAATCTACTACACTCATTGTATCAAAAGTGGTCATGTGACGATCACATCCTTAATTTATAACCGAAAATTCACGGTGATCCGTGGCTAAACTCGGTTTTTCCGTATTGTGTTTTGTTGAACGGATAGATGAAGTATGTACATACGGGGTGGTTCCCGAATTACTTCAACCGTCTACCTCAACACCCCCTCAATTCGATTTTAAATGGTTTTATTTGAGTTTTCAATGTTTTTCATTTTGTTGGAAGGACCCATTGATGTGTGTCTAATGACGCTCTTTCTAAGTAACTCACAACTAAGCTTTAAATTTATAAAACAAGACTCCTAAAGAAACCACACAAAACCGGCAAGTGTACTGATCACTAATAGTATAGAACTAAGGAAGTCCGAGTATCGAACACAAGGACACGTGAAAATGATTTTAGTACTTAACCCTAACCAAGACTCACCTAAGAATAATATTTTTTAAATGATTTTTAATTATTAACTATTTGATCTAACTTACTTTAACTAACTCAAAAGACTTAATCTAACAAGACTAGACGGAAATTTGAGAATGAGATTTATCAATGGAGAAAACGTCTACCTAGGTAAGAATCCTATTGAAGATATAATAAGCTAATGGATTGAAGAATCTCACGACACCGGTATATAAGGATGACACAACTAAGATTCACTCAAGAAAGCTAGATCACCTCTCGGTCTCACTAACAAACCTAACTTACACTTAGTTGATTTTAAGAACAAACCGGGGTATGAATTGCTAAAGTGTTCTAATGTCGACTCTCCTCTCGGTCTCACCGACACACTACCCTAATAGAGACGAATACTACGCAACCAAGGATAGAGGAACCATTTAGTTTAACTTAAACTAGGTCAACTAATTGCTCACAAATCCAAACCCGAAAAGAACCAAACCTGCTCTCGCGCGATCCTAATCCTAACAAGTAAAAGCTATGAGACGACCCTACTTCCTATCACCTCTCGGTCTCTAAGAAGGTGCCTACTCGCTGATTTTAACTAATTAACATACCCAACTAAACCCTACGGTTGTACACCCCGCAAACAATCTCTAAACACAAAGTAAAGAGTTCAAACAAGCTAAAATCAATCAAAACCGATTCAATCAATCAAAGCAAGAGGTATATGAGTATAATTAATAAAAACACAGCCAATAAACACAACCTAATTCACTATTAAACCAAACTTTCATCAACAATTCAAGTCATGATGATCAACAATCCATATTACTTACTAAAACGTAACAATATTCATCAAACCTAGGTAGAACTAACAAGTTTAGTCTAACATTAGTTTTGGATAACAGCTATATCTTATTATAAACACCATATTAATCATCATAAACATCATATTAATCATTCAATATATCTATCAAGATCATACACAATCCAATCTTCAATTCAATTGCAAAAGTAATCAAGTTTAAAGATCAAATCAACAAGTTATGAACCTTGAACAAGAACACAAAGTATATGGAATGTTTACTACCAATTGGGGCTGAGTTTAATGATTAATATCAACCCTAGCTGCTGTCCACAACCTTCTCTAATGATCTTCTTCTTCCTCTAGCCGCCACAAGCTTCAAAAACACTTTTTTTTCCTTTCTTTTCTTGGCTGCAGATTGCGATCGGACTAGGGGGGCTGCTGATTTCGGGATTTAGGGCTAGTCTAGGGTTTTTTTCTTGTTAATTAACTTAATATATTATCATTTAAGGCTTTAATCTTGTGGTCTTGGGTCGAGCCTTAAGTTGTAGTCTTCAAAGTTGATCAAAAAGGCCCCTAGAGTCTTCAAACTTTACTCTTTTCTCCATTAAAACTCATAACCTACAATTAATATTCAATCTTTGTAAGATCATGCAAAAACAATCCATAACTCTTATTTATTAAACAATTAAGCACTTAAAACATGATAAAAAGATACGGAAAATAAGTGTGTTTTACAACACATCAAACATCCCCACACTTAAGACTTTTTCGTCCCTGAAAAAGAAATCTACACAGGATCATAACCAAGTGAAAAACAACAAACTCCCAGATTATTAATCATTTGCAAAGCACAAGAAACAGCTCGACATATTGACCGCGATTGCCGATATTGTTATCCACTTAAACCCAGCCACCAGCCAATCAAGCCCCCCTTTTCCATTAAACGTTTAAAGTCCAAAAATCAAGGCTACACCTACCCCATCTCAGACAAAGAGAGCTAGAAGACTAGAGTAGAAGCAAACTGGTTCGACAAATCACCATAAGCCAAGGACTCGTTGATGGTACTAATTAGATGCACTCGGTGAAATTTGGATGGACGAATGGTCATGTGGAGGTCGTACGAGCCATTCCTAAATATTATTGGACTTTGTCTTATAAATCTAAAATTTTATTTATTGACTAAGAACCTTCGAGCCCCAATAGTGTATCCTCAGAGTTACCATCCCCAAGGTAACACGCAAACTCTAAGTCCCGTCTAGTATGTGCATCTTTGGCCTCTTTTACTAACTTTAAACAATGCTTCTTTGGCATTTTACAATACATAACTTTCTTCACAAGCATTTGCTTTTCTTGAACAACTTTTGATAATACAATACATAACTTTCATAACAAACTTTCAAAACATACTTTCTCTCTCTCTCTCTCTTTCAATCTTCTATATCACCCTAAAATATATAACTATTTCTAAGCTCGTAAAAAGATGGACATGTGGTGGTGTGCTGATTTGAGTGCATTTAACTCTTACCATCTCAAAGTTTTCAGATTATGGTAATCCTCCCTAAGCATCGAAATTCGGCTTCACCTTTTTTCAAATTATTATATATATAAAAACTACCAAAGAGGATACCTTTAAAATTATTATATATATGAAAACTGTAAGGGGTTAATTCGTTATACAGGTCAATTCGTTATGAGCCGCCATTCGTTAAAGAACTGAATAACGAACTAGAAAAGCCGGATAATGAACTAGACTTTGAAAGAATGACAGAAAGGCCCCTGGACTTATTTTAGAATGATTTAATTACAGAAGCCCCTGGACTTTTTTAATATATGAAGGATACCTTTAAAACGTTAACGAGTAACGATTAACTAACCGAGTAAAGATTCAACGAAGTAAAATCAGCTTAGACATGTAAGATTAATTAAGTAAACAATGAGAATGGCTAGAGAGGCATTTAATATTGTATTTATTATACAGTTAGTCGCGCACAACAAAGAAAGGGAATACCATTAACGGAGGACGTAACCACATTTAGGTGAGTTTCTAGCCCCACTTCCTTGTTATGTTTTCGGGGTTGTGTGCATACTCGATGTGAAGTGTGAATACACTTACCTTAAGTGGTAAGTGTATGCTATAATGCTTGATATGATACATATATAGATGTTATGAATGGATGTCTGTCGATGCGTGAACGATCTTCGGATATTGCACGTATCGGCAGGGAAAGTAATGCTTGTCGGTGGGTGAACGGTCTTCGGATATTGCACGTATCGCCAAAGAGAATGATTGTCAGATAATAAGCAGTATGTATGAATGTTATGTAGTGACTTGTTTATTATGTAACTGATGTAACGATAAGAAGTGTGTTGTAGGCAACTTGAGTTAGAGTGTGGTAGAAGTGGTAACAAGTTGGTAGGGTGTCAGGTCCCTGATTTCAGCTGGATTCTACTCAAATCATGTCATAACTCACACAAATAAATGTGTCGACAAGGGAGTTAATGATGGGTTGCTATATTTAGAAAGATTACTGTTTATTAAAGGCGGAATCAATAATAAACAGGGTAGTTGCAATCAATATTCATATGCAAATAACACATACAAGATTCACTCAAAAGATTTCCATTTATACGAATATCATCATACAATAGGATAATCAATTTAGGGTTTCTTGTAGGAAGGTTATGTCCGTACTATTCTAAGATAGCCGTCACACTCAAATATTCTCTCTTAATTGAATGAGACTATTAACCTTTCTATGTGTCACTTCTCAGGTGTGCCATAATTATTCCTTTTATAGGCCTGACACCTTTGGGCAACTGTCATTCCTTCTAGAAACCCTAAATGATAAAACATATTCAAATTACATATTCAGAAATAATCCTAAGTGTAAAACAAGTCTTCCGGGTAGGCTCTGCATCAGTTTTGTCTTTCCGAGTATGCGCTGCCATCCTTCATAACTTGGTAACATAGAAGTCGGCTTGGAATCAGTTTCCGGGTAGACTTTACTTGAAGGGTATTTTACCAAGTAAAATACCCACCGGGTAGACTTCAATCTTCTTGACTTTGCCAGACTTTGCCCGACAAACCCTTACAAGCAACCTTGTTCTTCAATGGTCCCTTTAACCCTTTGCTAGTGAATAGCTTATTAGCAAAGTATGCTTGGTAGCATTGTTCCTTTGCTTGAGTTGAACCTTGCCCGATGATCCTTAAGATATTCCATTAAGACATCAAGCATACATGGACCATACTTATTAATGAATACCTTTCCCGGTCTTCCAATCACTTGGCTTCATGAGGTTGGTTAGCCTAAAGCTTACTCGGGAGTGAGCTTTACTTGGCTATGAAGAACAAACCTGCTTGATAAAGTGCTCCATGCCCGGACTTGCATAAACTAGTGAACCTTGCCCGGTAATACACTAATTTGCAAACCCTGCCCGGATTTCCACTAAAGAAGACTTCAAGAAGATAACCCTGCCCGATAGACAAAATATCGTACCCGGCTAAGTAAAAGCTTGCTCGGAAGTCTAAGGTGTGCCCGGATCCATACTTAGCGAATTCTGAGGAGGTTGAGAAGATTCGAATATTTTATATGTTCCATAAAACCAGTCTTTGACTTAACAATCTCCCCCTTAGGTCAATTGCTTGACTCAACAATCTCCCCCTAGATTGGAATACCTCAGCTGACCCAAAACATTTCTATGGTTACTTACACTTAGTCAAAATACAAATTAAATCAAAATCAAATTACATATTCATGACATAAACAATTACATATTCAAAAGCTGTCCGAAGACATTACATATCAAAGCCTAATCTAGGAATCTTGTCTCTTCCTTGCATTGTGGGCGGCTTGTCTTCTGTTTACTATCTCTGATGCAGCTTTCATCTTAAAGATGTCAAGGATTCAATAGTGAGTATGACTTTCTGGTATGACCAAATCCCTTATATCCATCAGATCCTCATTATGAAAGTAAGCCAAATCTTCATACTTCTTGATTATCCCCAGTACTTTTCCATCAGAGTTTTTCAGCAAGTAATGGTCAACATTTTCTTTGTATTCAACTTTAGTTATGATGCCATTTCTTTGGACTGTGTAGTTGAGGCGTGTCATTCTTCTTCCAAGGCTTAAGCATATGTTCATGTTTGACACTGGATTCCTGTCTCTGACATTCATTTGGTAGTACAGTTCAGCCTTGTCCATTTTCATTAACTTCTCTGACCTTCTCGATCTGTGAAGTTGAATCATTCTCCAACTTCTCTTTTCTTTTAAGAACCGGAATCCCTTGTCAGCTTCTTCCTTCAAAAACTTTGAGAGATCATTCATTTGCCTTCCTGCCATCTTGTTTCTGTCTCTATAATCATACAGGTCAAGTGTGGCCATTCTTTCTAGTTGTTCTTGAGTGTACTCATAAAAGTCACTTCTCACAACTATCTCTCTCAGCTTTCTGCTTTCCATAATCACTCTTAAGCATTCAGATACAGAATCATAGTAGAGCTCTCTTGGAAGATCCACATCTGATTGTGGTCTTGTTGTTTTTTGTAGTACAGACCTACTTGATTCACCTCTTCCACCTTGTTGATGTCTTCTTGAAATTGGAGGCCTGAATGGAATAGACTTCTTTGGTTTTCCAGGCCTTAAGTTGAAAGTGTTGATGTAGATTGCCTCTACCATCTCAGGTGGAAGATTAGCTAGTTCAACCATATCCTGTCCAGCTTGTTCTTTAAGAGTTTTTATCATCCTAGCTATCCCAGGACTGTTTGACAGTCCTGCAGGAACAAATTTTCCATCCACAAAGCTTCTAGGGTTATCACCTTCCCTTAGAGCTTTCTCCCACTCAGCCTTTTGGATATAGAATAGTTCTTTCAAGTCTTGCTTTTCCAAGGC
The DNA here is from genome assembly GCF_021521415.1 of Bidens hawaiensis. Classification (NCBI taxonomy): domain Eukaryota; kingdom Viridiplantae; phylum Streptophyta; class Magnoliopsida; order Asterales; family Asteraceae; genus Bidens; species Bidens hawaiensis. Next base: position 152,507 of record NW_027495471.1, read on the forward strand.
ATTAAAAGAGGCTTCATTCATTCCCCTTTGATTAATCATTATCCCCCTTAGAATATTTATCATTTCTTCATTCTCCCAAGGAACAATTAGTTCATCTCCAGGATCAGGCTTAACTTCTTGAGGAGTTGGGATTTCAACCGGTCTTACTTTTTCTTTTGACTTTTCCCTCAATGTTTGTATTCTTCTTTTCTTTGCTTGAAATTCATCAGTTGGTTCATACCGTTTTGAGGAGCTCTCAGTTTGTACCCTTTTCAGCTTTTCTTTTCTTTTCATTTTATTGTACTGGTCCAACACTGATTCTCTTAATAGGTTCCCAACTATCTCAGGCTTTAATCCTTTCTCCAGCAGGTATCCACACATACCTCCAAACTTCCTTTTCAAAGTTTCCAATTTTTCAATCTTTTCATTTTCTTTTACACATTTTTCTATCACTTTCTCTCTTTCACTATTGTAAAGATCTTGAAGCTTATCATGATTGAAATGGCTCAAATCTTTTTCAGAATATCCATGCCTTCTTAGATATTCTCTGTGTTTCTGAGCATCTTTATTCTTTTGTTGCATGGCTCTTTTGACCTTTTCATTTTCTTCTTCAAGCCTCTGATTCAACTCACCATCATTCATATGAGCAACACTTTCAAATTTCACACCAAGTTCCCTCAGCTTCATAATCAAAGGATTCTTTCTTTTAGCTTCTAACATACTCAGCTCAATGTTTGCTCTCTGCTCATCAGTCATTACAACTTGTGGAGACTCAACATTAGCCGTCTTGGCACTCTTTCCTTGATCATCATCAGGATTATCATCATCATCATCCGAATCCTCAGATTCATCCTCCTCTTCAGTTAAATCATTTACAGCATCAATCTTGGGTTCATCAGAGGGTGGATGATCTGGTTCACTTCTGATAGGCACATCAGGAATACCTGGAATCTGTTGACCTGGTTGCAGTGTTTGCAGTGGAATTGCCCTGTTTGGGCTAGCATCATTATTATCATCAGGAGTTTCTATATAGCATTTATTCTTTTCATCCCATCTCCCTCTCTTTGTTTTCTGATTATCTCTCAATCCCTGATCAGTAGCTTTTCTCTTTCTAGAATATGTCTTTTCAAATCTGCTTACATTTTCATGTATTCTTGATGCTTTAGCCAACATTTCTTCAATAGATTCTTCATTTTCTTTTTCAAGATTCTTTTCAGGTTCCTTTTGGTGTTCTTTGTCAGGCTGACTTTGTGGTTGAAACATACTAACCACCATATAGCCAAAGAGTTGTCTGCTTCCTCAACTCTTCTCAACTTAATCAATTCCTCAATTACGTATTGATCAGCCACTTCTTCATTTATTACTTTGGCAAAATTGGTTTGATTGATTAAGGCTTCCTACTCTGCCAATTCTTCTCCAGTCAAGGTTTGGGCTAGTATCTCCCTATCCATTGTTTCCCTCAAAATATTCTCTTATTCTCTTAAGGCAGCAGCAGCAGCAGCAATATCATCATCTTTAAACAAAACATCTTTTATTGGATATGCCTTAATAGGCTCTTCTTCACAGACTTTTGTTTTACCTTTCTCAATTCTCCTTCTCACATCCTCTTCATCTTCAGACTGTACATAGTCATCTATTTATTTTTCAAGTGCTTCCAGTTCTGGGTCATGCTCTACTCTCTTAGAACTTGCTTGTTGATCAGTTTCTGGTTCAGTGTGTATAAGTTCCTCAGTATTAGCATTTTCATCAATGATTTCTTCAGTTTGATCATCAGTCAAGTTATCAGTAGCTACATCTATTACAACATCAGTAGCCACGTCAGTGGTAGCTACATTTTCAACATTTATCTTATCAACTCCATCCCCTGTCCCTTCATCATTCTCTTCACTCCATTCAACATTCATTATTTCATCATTATAGTCATAATCTTGCTCTCCAATATTTGATTTGTCACCTTCATACTCATCATCTTCAACTCTTCTCTCCTCACTATCCTCCTCACCATCATCATAAACATTTAAAATCAGTTTCAAACTGTCTACAGTCTCTATACCTGTTTCAGTTTTAGTCTCAACATCTACCCTTGAGTCAGTTGGCTCATTTTCATTCTCCCCCTGTTTTGGGGTACCTGAGGTCTTCTCAACCTCCTGCTCCAGGGCTTGAATCTTCAATTCAGCTCTAACCAACTTATCTAACAACATAACATTCTCCATGGTCACCTCCTCATTCCTCTTTATCAATTCAGCAATCTCTAACATCAAATCCAAATTGCTTTGGAATAAGTCTGTGTTAGTGGGTGGTGATATAGGTGGTGATGTAGAGAAAGGTTCATAATCAGGTTGTTCTTGAGTAGTAGTTTGAGTTTGGATAATGGGTTGTGGTGGTGATTGTATATGAAGTGGGTTTGAAATAAATGGATCAGTGTGAATTGGGCTAGTGGTTGGTAGTGTTTGTGGTGTTGGGGATATATATGTTAATGTTTCAGGTTGGCTTATGGTTAGGGTTTGGGGTGGGGATTGAGTGGTTTGATGTGGTGGAGTTTGTGGTGGTGATGGTATAATGGGTTGGTCAATGTGTGGTGGTGATTGTGGTGGTGTTGGAATAGGTTGTTCTTGTTCCTCAAGTTGCCCCCCCTGATCAGGTGCATCAACATTCATAGCTACTCCAGCTCCAACTTCATCTCCATCATCCTCACTCTCAACATCATTCTCACCCCCTTCCTCCTCTGAGCTTAACTCAGGCACTGGCATAATCTCCAAATCATGGTTTAGCAACCAAGGTAAAATTTCAAATGGAATGTTTGGATTGAATCTATTGGCAACACCTGGGTTTCTGATTCTTCTGGATGTGTCAGGATTCTGTAGTAGGTGTGTAGTGCCAATAGTGGGCAGACCTTGTAATTCCCTGTTAAAGAATATCTGTAGGAATCCAGGGTATTGCAGGAATCTGTCAACTTCATCCTTCTTCAAATTTTCAACCATGCCATCAAATATCATCTTAGAAAAGTTGAAAGGCAGATCATATATAATACCAACAGTGACATTTGCTAAATCACGACTCATCAGAGTCCATGATCCTTTTCTTGGAGCAAACCCCTGTATCACATGGTTAATCAAGAACCTATACAGCATAGGAAACATCCCCTTTTGAAATTGTCCATCGTGGATAGTTCCCTGATACCCCATTGTCTGCTCAAAGATCCTCAACAAATGATCTGTATTGAAATTTATATGATTATGATCATCATCACGTAACTCCAAACACCTTCTTATTATCCCTTCTGTAAGATGTATCTCATGGCTTGCAACTGTTGTTTCGATTCTTTTACCGTGAATATCGTCCACAAGTCTTGCAGAACGCCAGAAATCTAGGGAATGATTTCTGTAGATGATTGGGGATTCTGTTAAAGCAAACCGCACGTTGGATCTAGCCATCCAAGAAATCATCCTCTCCACTGGCTCATTGTTGGGAGTGACCTCCAACAGTGCGCACATATTGTGCTTTGGTTCAAAGGCATACTTAGGTTGAACTTCTTGTTCTTCTGCCATATCATAATCCAGCATTTGGTTCTGAATCCAGAGAACTTGGGCACAGCAAGCAGATGCAACAACATATTCAGCATATGCAGTTGAGATTGAGACAGTTGTTTGCTTCTTGCATTGCCATGACACTAGCCTTTCTCCCAAAAAATTGACATCCTCCTGAGGTTGACTTCCTGCTCATGTTGCAGCCATCATAATCACTGTCTGTGTAGGCAATAAGGTCAAAAGATTGGTTCTTTGGATACCAAATTCTTAAGTCTGGTCTACCCTTCAAGTATCTAAAAATTCTCTTAACAGCATTTATGTGGGAGACTTTTGGACTTGCTTGGAATCTTGTACAGACACATACAGCAAACATGATATCTGGTCTTGAAGCAGTAAGATACATCAGAGACCCAATCTTTGCTCTGTATTCATGTTCATCTACTGGCTCCCCCTTTTCATCAGCTACCATCTTTTCTTTTATATCTATAGGAGTTGAAGCAGTCTTCAAGTCATTGCATTTGAATTTGTCTAGGATGTCCAACACATACTTAGACTGGTATATGAGAATCCCATCAGCTTTCTGTTGAACTTGCAATCCAAGAAAGAAGTTCATTTCCCCCATTGAACTCATGCTGTATTTGGATTTCATTACCCCTTCAAACTCCATGTACATTTGTTCATTTGTTGAACCAAAGATGATATCATCAACATAGACTTGTAATATCAGCAAGTCTGATCCCTTTCTCTTGTAAAAGAGTGTCTTGTCAATGGCTCCTCTTTTGAAACCATTTTCAAGAAGATGATTTGACAGCTCATCATACCATGCTCTTGGAGCCTGATGCAATCCATAAAGGGCTTTATTTAGTTTATACACCCTGCTAGGATACACTAGATCTTCAAAACCTGGTGGTTGAGCAACATACACCTCTTCATCATTCTTTCCATTTAGGAATGCAGACTTTACATCAAGCTGGAACACTCTAATGTTCTTTGAGGCAGCATATGCAAGAAAGATTCTAATTGCTTCAAGTCTTGCAACTGGTGCAAAGACTTCCTCAAAGTCTATTCCTTCCTTTTGAAAGCATCCCAATGCCACAAGTCTAGCCTTGTTCTTAATCACAATACCCCTCTCATCCCTCTTGTTTCTGAAAACCCATTTTGTTCCAATTGCAGATATGTTCCTTGGCTTGTCAACAAGATCCCAAACATGTAGATCTCTGAACTGTGCCAGTTCCTCCTGCATTGCCTCCACCAAACTACTGTCTTTTAGTGCTTGAACAATGTTCTTATGTTCTATTTGGGATAGAAAGCAGGAGTATAAACAGATGTTTGCAGATTCAGAATGACTTTTAGTAACTCTTTCATTTATATCTCCAATGATGTTTTCAGATGGATGATTCTTTTCAACATAAGGGGTTTGAACTATCTTATATGCAGACATGTTTGTGTCAAGATTTGATTCATTGAGATCTGTTTCTTCTATGATCAATTCTGTTTCAGCATCATGAAACTCTGGTGCTTCTTCAATGTTCTATCTTGAGGTAGATGCACCATTGTTTCCAATATTCAAGCTTTCAAACAAATGCTGAAATCTTGCAGTAGTTACATCTTCTTCAGTTGTTTGGTTGCTTGGGTTCTCTTCAATCTGAACCTGATCATTCTCTACTTCTTGATTGACTTGATTAAGCTCTGCATGATCTTGTTCTTGGTCAACGGTTTCATTTGAGATACCCTTGATAAATGTATACTCATTTTCTTTGACAGCAACCTTCTTCCATAATCCTTCCAAGTCCAATGTTTTATTCTTGTTCTCTTCATATACACTGGTCTTGTAGAATGAGTGATAAAAGTCTTCAGGATAAATCTTAAAATACCTTATCAATTTTTCATGATCAAACAGCCATGCTGCACCATCAACTGTATTGTACTGATTCTCATTAAAGATGATGTCAGATGACTCAATAACACTCATATGGTTTTTCACATATACTCTGTAAGCTTTTGAGTGTGTAGAATATCCAACAAAGAAACAATCCAAGGACTTAGTTTGAAACTTGTTCAAGTAATCCCTGGTGTTCAGAAGAAAACATTTTCATCCAAAGGGCTTGAAAAACTTGATATAAGGATTTCTATTGTTGAAAATTTCATATGATGTCTTGTTATGCCTTTTATTAACAAGTACCCTATTCTGAACATAGCATGTAGTATTTATGGCTTCTGCCCAAAATGTCACTGGTAAATTTGCATCTGCTATCATTGTTCTTGCAGCTTCAATAAGTGTTCTGTTTCTTCTTTCTGCAACACCATTTTGTTCAGGAGTTCTAGGAGTTGTGAATTGCTGAAATATTCCCTTTTGTGTGCAGAATTCTTCCATGACTCCATTTTTGAACTCTGTACCATTATCACTTCTCATTGTTTTAACTTTCTTATTCAGTTTGTTCTCAATCATTGTCACACAGCCCTTAATCAATTCTGCAGTCTCATGTTTTGTACTTAGGAAGTAGACCCAAGTATATCTTGAATAATCATCAATGATCACAAGACAATATCTTTTCTTTCCTATACTTGGCACACTCACAGGACCAAAGAGATCCATATGAAGTAATTCAAGTACTTGATCAATTGAACTAATGAGTTTTGACTTATGAGTTGATTTGTGCTGTTTGCCCTTTTGACATGAGTTGCAATGATCTTCCAGTTTGAAATCTCTTGTAGGTAATCCAATGACATGCTCACCCTTAACAAGTTTGTTCATATTCTTCAGATTCACATGACATAGTTTCTTGTGCCACAATTTTGACTCATTTTCAGTGGCTTTGGAAACAAAACATGTACCACCCCTTGAAACAGCTTCCTTCATGTTGAGTTCATACAGGTTGCCATTTCTAGGTGCCATAATCATAATCATTTCAGGTGGGATAACAAATTCAGGTTTTAAGATGAAACAGTGTGAGTCATCAAAACCAACTTTGTATCCCTTATCACACATTTGTGATATGCTTAACAGATTGTATTGTAAGCCTTCAACATGAAACACATTATCAAATGAATCTTTTCCATTTGTTAAAATTCCTTTCCCAACTATCTTTCCACTATTTTCATCACTTCCAAATGCCACAGGACCTTCAAACTTTTCTTCATAATTAACTAGTGACCTCTTGTCACAAGTCATGTGCCTAGAACATCCACTATCCATGTACCATATGTCATTCAGTGGAGTGGACTGTTCCTGCACAAAAAGAAAGTTTGATTAGTTGAGTGATAAAGTGCAAGCTATATCAACTTGCAACTCATCAGATTCAGTTTCAGAGGCAGCTTGGGAAGTGAGTGTTGTTGGTTCAGGATCTTCATGAGTTAACTCAATATTGTCTGAGCTATCAGTTTCATATCCACACTCTCTTGGAGTTTTCACAAATGATGTGGTGTTCTTGCTTTTATCATCTGTTTTTATAGCTTCTTGCACAACATACTCCTTTTCTTCAGAATAGTCTCTTACTTCAGGAACTGTCTCAACCTTCGGTTTCCAAAGGAATCCTTCATGTTCAAATCCATGTTTCATCAGAAACTTTTCATCACCAGTGAGTTCTGTTGGTTTCTTTCTAGGAAATGCACCTCTTTTTCTTGTCTTCTCACTGCTTGATGATCCCTGAGAACTATCAGATTTGACAGATTGAGTATCCTTTTCATGAATGATTCTCAAGGATTGAGAGTTCTGTTTAACCTTCCTCTTATACTTCACAGGAGATTTACTCCTTTGAGCATGCTTAGCCACAAGTTTCTTTGCTTTCATTTGAGGCTTTTGGATTTCTTTCTTCAGAACTTCCTTTTCACAAACTTTTCCATTTCTCAGGTATTCATCATACTTTTGCTTGTACATAACAAAGTCTTGTCCATACTTTGTTTCACCTGGGACATGAAAAGGCTTGAATTTTAGTCTTTCATTACATGAATCTGTGTGGTGACCATATTCATCACACTTTTTGCACAAAACCTTTCCTTTGAATCCTTCATGCTCCTTTGGTTTCTTGAACCTTTCACTTGGTTTAGGTGACTTGACTCCAAGAGTCTTCTGAGCCTTTAGACTATCAAAATCAATAGAGAAGGGAATAAACTCCTCAATTTTGATGTCTTGTCTTTAAGCTTTGCTTTTAACAAAGACAATTTTCTCCATAATCATTGGTTCCTCATCGCTGTTCTCTCTATGCCTTAACTGCCTTTTCTCATATTCTTTCATAGTTTCCACTTCTCCAACATCAAGCACTTCATGACTGGAAAAGATTGGATAAACAGGGATAAAATTTTCTGCATCAACTTCTTCAATTACTTTTTCCTTTTTGTTTTGTTTTATCCTTTCCAACACAACCTTGCTTGGTGGCTTGACTGCATTGTAGCTTACCTTTCTCTTTTCATAACTGTCATAAGAAACATTCTCTCTTCTTATCTTCTCATTCCGTTTCTTCATTCTAGATGTTACAGGTGGATACTTAGGAAGTTTGTCAATAGATTCTGGTTTTTTGTATATTCTTCCCCTTTCAGCTTCTTTGATCCGTTCATCTGTGATCTGATCACTCAAATCACTCAAATCATCTTAATTGAGATCATTAGAATCAAAGTCATCCTCAGAGACTTGAACTCCAATTGACTTATCTTCTTTTACTTCTTCTTTCATAACAAATTCACCTTCTTCATTCACTTCAACATTTCTGTATAAATCAACAAATTCTTCTTTATCTTGAAAGATATCTCTGAATTGTTGCAGGTATGCATCTCTTTTCTCTTTATCAACTTTGGGTATAAAGTTGTTGTTGAAGGGAGGTGGAACAGCTTTATATCTGTCTTTTTCACTTACTTGATTTAGAATACCACAGATGTTTCCTGTAGAGACCAAGTTTTTCAGGAATTCAACTTCAACTTGCAGTTTTGTATTCTTCACCTTTTCTGTCCATCTATCTCAGTGATATATCTGGTTTGAGTTCTGTAACTGATCATGCAGTCATCTTCTAGAACTTTAATCTTTTCTTCACTAATTAGTTCACTAGACTCATACCCATTGATAATACTTTGTTTCCTAAAACACTCACTTTTCAGCTTGCCTACTTTTGGTTTCAATTCGTTGATAATTTCATTTAAATCAACAGTAGGAGCAGAGTGTACCTGAGATGACGAACCAACTTCTTTTTCAATTAAGGCCATGAAAGCCATATTTGCCCTCTTGATGTCATCTGCAATGTCTTCTTCATGATTATTCCAATCAAAATTACCCTCATGCTGTGAAGTTACAGCCACATTCCCATGATTTCTGGGTTGATTTTGGTTGGATGGAACTGAATTGTTTGGAACAGTTTGATTATTCTGATAGTTGTTCCTTTGAAATCCTTGATTCTGTGGCACAACTTGTTGATTATTGTTCATTGGAGGCTGTTTGTTGAAGTTGGGGTTGTAGTTGTTAGAGTTGTTGTTATTGAAGGTATTCCTTGGCTGAGTCTGTTGTTGAAACCGATGCTGCTGGTTTCTTGGTTGGTTTTGAAATTGGTTCACTTGATAGTTCCTTGGCATGTTGCATTCTCTAGCAAAATGACCTGGCTGTTGGCAGTTGTAACAGATGGCCTTTGACTTGTCAAACTCAATCCTTTCATTTGGCCCTGATAGAAGTGATCTACCAGTTCTGTTATACAGCCTCTTGCTTCTGAGTGCCAACATGGCAGCTTGCCATTTCAAATCCATGTTCTTCAAATCATCTTGAACAATGCTTGTATGAACCAAGTTCTTTGCAACAAAAGCATTATAAGATTCAGTGAACATTGAGAATAAACCATGATAGTCTGATCCATGACTTCCATTGCCACCATCAAAAGGTGTATGTCCACCAGCCATTGAGGCTGAATCATGTTATTCCAAGAGTAGGACATTAAACCTATGTTGATTTTGTGAGTTACTTGAACTACCACCAACAAAAGCCTTAGGTATATCAACACCATGTTCATTTGCTTCTTCAATGATGGGAATCTGTTGCTGGTTTTTGGTTGACAAGTTCCCCATAGGTTCAATGAGAGCATTGGTTACTTGAAAAAATGGCTTCTCTTCTTTGATCATTTCATTCTCAATCATTTCTATTTCTGCAGCTTGAAGGAAGCATACTACATCATCCACCTTCAACTCATTGAAATTGGGCTTTTGAAGGATGAATTTGCAGGCAGTGTACCATTCTTTGGGCATTGAATTAAGCAACTTGGTATTTAGGTCAAGATCAGTCATGACATAATCAGTTGTCCTCAACTCATTCACAATAGCTAGAAAACGTTCTAGTATTGATTTCAATCTTTCTCCCTCCTTATACTTGAACCTTTCCAACTGTTGCTTCAATCTTTGCTTCTTTATGTTCTTCAGCTCAGTATTCCCCTCATACATCTCAAGTATGGCATCATACATTTGTTTGGCAGTTGTATGATGTGCCACCTTGGTTAAAATCTCCCAAGACAGTCCTAGCTTAATCATTGCTAAGGCCCTATCATCCACCTTTCTCAGTCTTTCTCTTACAGCAGCAGTAGCAGCTGTGTTTGCACCTTCCTCTTCAGTGCCTTGTGGACCAATCTTGATGGAGTTCCACATATCAACATCATTATAGCAAACGGCTGCTTCAAACAAGACATTTCATTTTGTGAAATTTTCCTGTCCATACAGTCTAGGAATCTTGTTAGTGGACACTTCTTGTTCCTTGTAACCAGACATTTTGAGAAGTCAAAAGTAGTTTCTTTGTAAAAACAGGGTTAAATAAAAATAATCAGATCTGAAAACCGGTTGTTCAGATCTGATGTGTCTGATGCGATTAGAACAAGATTTATATATAAAGATTAAATCTTTAAACAAAATAAGGAAGAGAAAACACCAAATGATTGTAGAACTGGAAGAAAAATGAAGAACATAGCTTCTGACGTCACGTTTCAATGGAACAGTGGTCTGCTTACATCATCTTTCTTCAAATCTTCAATCAGCAACAATCTTTCCAAAATAGTAGCAACAAGCTCTGATACCACTTGTCAGGTCCCCGATTTCAGCTGGATCTTACTCAAATCATGTCATAACTCACACAAATAAATGTGTCGATAAGGGAGTTAATGACGGGTTGCTATATTTAGAAAAATTACTGTTTATTAAAGGTGGAATCAATAATAAACAGGGTAGTTGCAATCAATATTCATATGCAAATAACACATACAAGATTCACTCAAAAGATTTCTATTTATACGAATATCATCATACAATAGGATAATCAATTTAGGGTTTCTTGTAGGAAGGTTATGTCCGTACTATTCTAAGATAGCCGTCACACTCAAATATTCTCTCTGAATTGAATGTGACTATTAACCTTCCTATGTGTCACTTCTCAGGTGTGCCATAATTATTCCTTTTATAGGCCTGACACTTTTGGACAACTGTCATTCCTTCTAGAAACCCTAAATGATAAAACATATTCAAATTACATATTCAGAAATAATCCTAAGTGTAAAACAAGTCTTCCGGGTAGGCTCTGCATCAATTTTGTCTTTCCGAGTATGCTCTGTCATCCTTCATAACTTGGTAACATAGAAGTGGGCTTGGAATCAATTTCCGGGTAGACTTTACTTGAAGGGTATTTTACCAAGTAAAATACCCACCGGGTAGACTTCAATCTTCTTGACTTTGCCCGACAAACCCTTACGAGCAACCTTGTTCTTCAATGGTCCCTTTAACCCTTTGCTAGTGAATAGCTTATTAGCAAAGTATGATTGGTAGCACTGTTCCTTTGCTTGAGTTGAACCTTGCCCGATGATCCTTAAGATATTCCATTAAGACATCAAGCATACATGGACCATACTTATTAATGAATACCTTGCCCGGTCTTCCAATCTCTTGGCTTCATGAGGTTGGTTAGCCTAAAGCTTACTCGGGAGTGAGCTTTACTTGGCTATGAAGAACAAACCTGCTTGATAAAGTGCTCCATGCCCGGACTTGCATAAACTAGTGAACCTTGCCCGGTAATACACTAATTTGCAAACCCTGCCCGGATTTCCACTAAAGAAGACTTCAAGAAGATAACCCTGCCCGATAGACAAAATATCGTACCCGGCTAAGTAAAAGCTTTCTCGGAAGTCTAAGGTGTGCCCGGATCCATACTTAGCGAATTCTGAGGAGGTTGAGAAGATTCGAATATTTTATATGTTCCATAAAACTAGTCTTTGACTTAACAATCTCCCCCTTAGGTCAATTGCTTGACTCAACATAGGGTGTAAGTGGCATGACGATAGTAAGTGGTAGGGTAAGCCTATACGTGTCTGCGTTATTAAGTGGCACAACGATAGTACGTGGGAGGGCAAGCCTCTACGTGCCTTTGTTAAATAAGTGGCAAAATGTGAGTACGTGGGAGGGCAAGCCTCAATGTGCTTCCGTAATTTAAGTGGCTAAGATGTAGGGGTAGTAAAGAGGTTAGCGGTGAGGTGAGCAGGTTAGATGAACGACTATGTGTCTTCAAATACATAAGTATATATAAATTCATGAAATGGTTGTATGGTAAGTTGCCTGATTAACTAGAACTCACTCAGCATAGCTGACTTTTAGTATGCACGCAGGTAAATATGTATAAGGAGCTGGCATGAGGATAGCACATGGCAAGGATTAAACGACTGACATCTGAAGACAGAATAAATGATGTTTTAAATATAGTGTTTTATGTTATGGTTTTAAATAAAAGATTGAATGTTTTGTAACGAATAGTTGAAGTTAACGTTTTCGCGAAAGGTTTAAATTAACTCTGATTTGTAAGAATTGTGTCTATAAGTAAATCCGACGCTAAAGTAGGGCACTGGTAACGGGGCCTTACAAATTTGTTTAGTTGACAACTATACATTCCCATTTTTTAAAAAGACAACGTTTATATTTGAATTTTGAAATAACCATTCCCCCCCCCCCCCCACACACACACACAAACATTCACTAATTCTTTCTTTCCATGCCAGTTTTTTGAAAATTCTTCTTCTTCTTCTCTCCCCCCCCCCCCCCCCCTCTCTCATCTTGAAGTTTCAAATTATCTAGATCTGGATCTAGATATGATACTCTTTCATTCTCTCTCTCAGCTTCTTATTAACCATATGATGATGATGAACGAATCAACGAAAGGAAACACGTCGCTATCAACAACAGAAAATCAGAAAGTTAAACCCTTTCCAACGGTATGACCTTGAAGCCAACATCTCGCCGACCCCTATTAGCGTTCGTCTCCGGTTTCAGACGATCGACACTGCAACTACCGCCACTCGCCGTACAGGTTCGACTCCTTGCTCAACTCTTTTGTTTCTATATACCATTTCCAAATTGAAAATTATATATATTTATTTAACACATATTTGGAATTATAAAAGTTGTCAAATCACAGTTTACTTAATATGATATATGCATTTTTTATATGATAAACTATTTACTTTTTGTCTTTTTTTAATCTTTTCAAGGTTTTACACAACAATAGTTTAAAACTTTATGTTCTAAACACCTCACTTTCATGTATCCAAACACCTTAAAATAAGTTTATTATCCATCTTATAAAAATTTTGTCAAATAGTTTATTGAGACATATATATGTTTTCAAACTTTTACACCAGAAAATACATAAGCACGATTACTAACACAGATTTAAGTTCTTGCGTTTTTATACATACCTAAAATAGTTGTTTTGCGTAAAGTTTATGGGATTGGATATATAGCTAAAATAGTGAGATGGTAACAAATAACAAAATTCAAACAATAATAAAGTTTTCATATTTCATATGGTTAACTCTTTAGATTGAGAGTTATTCGTTGTTTATAATTTTTTCAAGAGTTTGCACAAGAAATGTATTAAACTTTATACCAAACACATCTGTCAATATAATCATTGATGTTTAAATTAATTTTAAACAACATTAATTTTATATACCATCCAATTTGAAAATTATATATATATATATATATATGGGGATGGATCTTGCGAGAAGTGATATTACAGCGAGAAGTGCGAGAAGTGAATGTATAACTCCATTAATCCCTAATTTTTCACTCCCTTGCTTATGATGTTACCTACATGTATGTAGGTTGCTTGTATTTATGTCTTAATACACATTCAAACCTACCTATACATATACAAATGTACCGAGCCATATTGAAACCTACGTACTTACACACATACAAACATACACACACATATACAAACATACGTACCTACACACGTATATACGCACCTACACACGTACTACGCACCTACACAACACACATACACATAAGAAATGGAGTGAAATTAGGGATTAATGGAGTTATACCTTTACTTCTCGCACTTCTCTCTATAATTTTTTTTTTGAAATGATCCAATACATATATATATATATATATATATATATATATATTACACACATTTGAAATTATAAAAGTTGTTACATCACAATTTACTTAATATGTGATATGCATTTTTCGTACGTTCAACTGTTTACTTTATGCTTTTTTTTAATCTTTCTAAGATTTTACACCAAAATTGTTTAAAACTCCATGTTCTAGACACCTCACTTATTTTCATGTATTCAAACACTTTAAATAGATTTGTTATCCATCTTATAAAAGCGTTGTCAAATAGTTGATTGAGACATATCCATGTTTTCAAACTCTTTCACCAAAAAATACATAAGCACGATGACTAACACAAATTTAAGTTTTTGCGTTTTGATACATACCTAAGATAGCAGTTTTGCTTTTAGTTAATGAGATTGGATACATAGCTAAAATAGTTAGAGATGGTAGCTCATAACAAAACTCAAACAATAATAAAGTTTTCATATTTCATATTGTTAACTTTTTAGATTGAAAGTTATTCAATGTTTATAATGTTTCAAGAGTTTCCATCAGAAATGTATTAAACTTTATACCTAACACATTTGTTAGTATAATAATTGATGGTTAAATTAATTTTATGCAACTTTGATTCTATATATCATTTTCAAATTAATATATACATATATATATATATATATATTACATAGAGGTGTCAATTTGTATGGGTTGGGTTGGATTGGAGTGATGGGTCAGGATAGGTATAGGTTAGGACGGATTTTTTTAAACAAAGGTTAGAATAGATAAATGTCAAGATGGGTTAAGTTAATCCATCATGACCCATGTAAAAGCTAAAATACACGGGGTTTCAAAAACCCCTTAAAATATTAAAAAAAATTATTAAAAAAATAATAGCTCAAAATATAAATAAAGAACGAGAAATGTAAAACAACTAAAATGTTTCCCCCGTCATCCTGGCTCATTATAAAAAAAAACCCGAGAAATTTCGATTTAACTTTAAGGTTTAGTTTAGCTCTTAGGTTTCGGTCTTTTCAGTTATTTTGTTTTGTTTTGGTCGATTTTTTCTTTTTCATTTCAGTTCAGGTTCGGTTAATATTTTTGGTTTTGGTCGGTTTTTTTGGTCACAGAGTTGTTTCGTTTTAGTCAGTTTTTTCGATTCCATTTCATTTTGATTCATTTTGTTTTATTTTGGTCAGCTATGTTTAAGCTTTTTTGTTTCGTTTCGGTAAGCTTTTCGGTTGCACTTCACTTTTTTTTGTTTTGTTTTTGTCAGTTTTCCGGTTTCATATATCGGTTTTTTTGTATCGTTTTGGCCGTTTTTCAATTTTTTTTGTGTTTCCTTTTGGTCAGTTTTTCAGTTTCATTTCTGCCTTTTTGTTTCGTTTTGATCGTTTTTCTATTTCGGTTCAGTTTCATTTCGTTTTGGTCAGCTTTTCGGTTTCATATCGTTTTTTTTGTTTCGTCTTGGTCGTTTTTATATTTCGATTCAGTTTCGTTTCTGTATTTTGTTTCTTCTTGGTCAAATTTTCTGTTTCATATCGTTTTGGTCGTTTTTTTATTTTGATTCAGTTTCGTTTCGGTTTTTTTGTTTCATTTTGGTGGATTCGGTGTTTTTGTTTAGTTTTTGTCAGCTTTTCGGTTGCATTTTTCTTTTTTTTTGTTTCGGTCGTTTTTCTATTTCGGTCAAATTTCATTTTGGTTTTTTTGTCGCTTTTGTCAGTTCGGGGTTTTTGTTTCGTTTTGGTTGTTTTTTTTGTGTTTCGGATGAGTTTTGTTTCGCACGTGATAGTTTGGATATTTTGAATTGGATAAATTTTGGATAACTTGGGTTTTTTGTTTTGACTCATTTTAACGTTTAAATGATACTCACTTGTATATTTCCGACCCATCCTGACCTCCTTGAAGATTTTTTTTTTGATCCACCCTGACCCATTTAACTTTTAAAATTTATCCATCTTGGATTTGCCACCCTTAATATTACACACATATTTGAAATTATAAAAATTGTCGCATCACATTTTACTTAATATGAGATATGCATTTTTTATATGATCAACTATTTGTTTTATGCCTTTTTATAATCTTTTCAAGATTTTACACCAAAATAGTTTAAAAGTTTATGTTCTAAACACTTCACTTACTTTCATGTATTCAAACACCTTATAATAGGTCCATTGTCCGTCTTAAAAAAATGTTGTTAAATAGTTGATTGAGACATATCCATATTTTCAAACCTTTTTACCAAAAGATACATAAACACATTACCAACAGAGATTTAAGTTTATGTTTTTTTGATACATGCCAAATATAGTTGTGTTGCTTTACCTTAAATCGAATTTTACATCAACATCACCACTGTGTTGGTAAATTGTTAATTAACTTTCTTTTTTTCTACAACTGTATATTTTTTTATTTTAACCATAGGAGCTTAATTTTAATTTATATTTTACATTTGTTTTCTGAAGCGTATTCCGTGTCACATTGCTAATAAGATTGATGCCTATAATGGAATGCTAATCACTTTGCTCAATCCCCATGGTCGTAAAACAAAAATGAAACTTCATGCCGAACTATCGACTTTGAAGTTCTGATATAATTTGCCAAAATGGAACGAGTTCAAGGAGGCAAACGCATTACAAACTGGTGATAAATGCATATTTGAATATGACTCAATGAAGGTACTTTGTTGGTTTCACAAGTTGATCAGTGAAAGAAAGTGTCATTGATGTTTAAAATGCATGTGGACACGAAAAGTTTTTTTGGTGACTTTGGGAACAATTTTAATGGTTTATTTTGATGTTTAGATGGTTTGTATTGCTACATATTGTACTTTGTTGTGTTTGAATGTTGGTTGTTTACTTTTAAATGCTTTAATGTTATTGGATTCGATTTTTTAGTTTTTTATTTCATTTGTTTCTTTTTATAATCTTTCCATTTGACTCAAACAAACTATTTCATTTTTAGTAACAAATCTAACTTTTAATAATCTTCTCATTGGGTAATATCAGTTGACTAACGTAATCTCTAATTTTTTGTTCTCATAACATATATCCTTATCCTTAAGTATACTACAGTTTTAAATTGATGTATTAACATGTATTAATACACGGGCACATAGCATAATATATGATATGTGTGCTCTAAGAAGGTGCGCTATTTAACTACTTATAATTATGTGTATTGTGTGGTACCAGGTAAAGTGTTTTAAAAAAATTCCTATAAATCCAAACTTTATTTATGCATGGACTTTAATGTAGATGCTAAAAGTTATTTCTTGAAATAAATTTAAGCTATGAGGTCATCCGATCCCTCACCCACCCGTCTTCAAATTAATAGAATTTAAATGAAATATTATAAGTGTCAATTTTAGATAAATATGTGCATTTGAGATTGACATTTCCATAACTATAAATCTGGTATCATACAAACCAATGACAAACTTTATACAACTGTTTAAGCCCATTTTTAAAGTATTTTATATAGTTCATTTTTGAAGCGATAACAAAAGTGCATAAGTTTGATTTTAAACTTTAACCGAAATTTTGGCTAAGATTGTTTTGAAAATTGATAGCTTAAATATTCGTTTAGTTATCGGTTATGCATTTAGGGTTGGTTTGGTTTTCTGTTATTTAACGAAAATTAGAATTGGGCTAACAAAATTAAAAGTGGATTACAATTTTAAACTAAAGTTAAAAGAGTTAAGTTTTTTAGACTTTAAAACTAATGGGTTAAAAAATCTAATGTCCTACTTTGTGGGCACTGCAGGGCAACATATATATGGTTTTTTGTTATAAAATTCTTTCTCTCTTTTTTTTTAATACTAAAGTCCCTTTATTTGGTATTGTTATAAATAATTATGAATACAACCTATGATAGCATGTTTGTTGCTGATGTCACATCAATGTATTATTATCATCAAATATTAATAAAACAATAAACATATATTTATCATATATAATAGATAAATTATTTAAAAAGATTTATGGGATCACTTCATCATCTCTAGCTACACAATCTTTAAGACCCGAGAAACTCGTTTGGAACTCGAACCAATTATTAACATTAGGTCAGTTATCATGTACGATATTTACTATTAATTGAGCCTAGGTCCGAGTCAGATCTGACGATTGAGACGCGTTTGATCACTTCTAACTACTTGTATTAAAAGTACAACTATCAAACCACTAATGTGTGCT
Source organism: Bidens hawaiensis (assembly GCF_021521415.1). Classification (NCBI taxonomy): domain Eukaryota; kingdom Viridiplantae; phylum Streptophyta; class Magnoliopsida; order Asterales; family Asteraceae; genus Bidens; species Bidens hawaiensis. Next base: position 170,556 of record NW_027495471.1, read on the forward strand.
CATTTCTCACGATAAATAATGCATGAGATACGTAGTTTTATATATTAGACTTAGAAACGTGATCGAGACGAGTTTAGTTAATACGGTATCAAGTGTAAGGTAACTCAATTATAAAGCTTTAAACTTGACATGGCATCGACCGAGCATTTATTATCAAGCCCGAGAAGTATTATCTAATCAAAACTTTTAAGTTTGGATTGACTCTACTCAGTCAAGTTGTAACAGATATAAATGCTCTATAATACATGTACACAAACAACTAAAATACAAAATGTGACGAGTTCTAAAAATCTCACATGATTCACAGATCAATCTAATATAATATTCTAGAGGAAGACATAGTAGTCTACTTGCGTAGTTGAAGCTTGACCTTAATTCTTCTTTAATCGAGCTAATCTAATTATTTTTAATAAATCACAAGTTTTCACCCTACTTGGATATATAAATATAAAGTCTGCTTCTAAAACCTAAAATAGTTTTGCTGATCAATCTAGCAAGTTGTTACCTAATTCTCAATAATTGACTATTGCAACTCAAAATAAAATAAATCATATTGTAAGTTGTAAATCATATATGTTATTAATAAAACTAATTACAGTAGAAACTATATAAAATAATACATTTGGGTTCATCAAAATTTATTAATTAAAAGAGTTATTAATTAATCGATAAATTAATAATTATTAATTTATATATTAATTAATATTTTATTAATTTATAGTAGAATACTTAGTTTACAAACACCTTTCAAGCTTCCACTTAATTATTGTATACAATGCATGTATATCAAATGAACGGCCCAATTTGAAAGAAACATTCAATCTCCCACCTTATTATGCTTTTTGTGTTTAATGTATCACTTTATGAACATTAAAAATATTTTCTATATATATACAAGATCACAATGGAGCCCCCTTCGCGAAACAAAGCTATTAAAACGGCAATCACATTGAACAATTTCTTGTTGAGCTATGAGAAAACAACACCAGAAGAAGTTCTTACCATGCTAAGAAAAATTAGAGACAAGATTCAAGGGGAAATTGATTTCAACAAAGAACAAAAGACAATTGAGTCATTTTTCAAGAAACCTTCATAAATCATTCATGTAATATGCTATATATAAAGAATTATTAATTTATATTTTATATAGGGTTTAAAAAATTATCAAAATGTATTATCTTATAATTTTAGCGAATTATTAATTTAGCACCCTATCCCCGAGTCGGGACCGGCAAAAAATATTATCTTAGAGAGTTTATTAAATAATCGAGTATTAATTTATTGAGTTTCTACTGTACTTTCTTTTAACAATCAACGAATAAAGCTCAGTTACATAGATAACTCAATGACAAAAGACGATCCAATACGCACGCGATCACAAACCTTGTCGGGTAGTCTAAACCTACCATCTCATGTTCCTAGAAAAACCTGTTGCCCGAAGGCTCAATACAAAACTCAATTGAGATCCGACCCAAATCTCAACTTACCTCCAATACCACTATCCAATACCACTATCGACAATAAAATTAAATAATAATAATAATAATAATAATAGTGAGTTGGTGTAAGTAAGAATAAAATAGAAAGTAAATAGAAGGAAACTTGAAAAAGGCAGGACCTTGAATAGAATGGGTTTGAAGAGCGAGGAAAAAGTGGAGAAAGATTTGGATTGAAGGCCAGGCAGACCACTCTTTACTTTCCCTAAATTTCTCCTTCTTCTCATTCATTCATCGATCAATAATAATAATAATATTATTCATACATCCAATTTTCAAATTGCTGATCAATCAATCACAGATCAAATTCATTCCATCATGTCCTGTTCTTCTTCCTCTGCATCTGAGGACGATGAGGACTTCGATTCCTACCGCAAAGGAGGCTACCACGCCGTCAGAGTCGGTGATTCCTTCGCCGCCGGTCGCTTCATCGCTCAACGGAAGCTCGGCTGGGGCCAATTCTCCACTGTTTGGCTCGCTTACGATACACAAACATCCGTAAGTTAAAGCTATTATTATTATTATTTCTACCCTTATTTCATGAGATCTGTCATCCCGATGCAGTTTCTAACCTAATTACGTCATTAATTTTAATAATACCAAATGTAGATCATTAGCTGTTATGGAAACTTAATATTATTATTATTATTATTATTTCTGATTTGTAGTTTTATCATTTTTGTTAATGTGAATCGGGTTAAGTTATCTTACACGGTTTCCTAAATCTAGGAATAAAAGACCGAAAAATATAACATTATGATCTGAACAAAATTTCTAAAATGTAAAATCGAAAACCGAAAACCTAATATCGCATATCGTAGAGTTCGACGAGACGGTTCTGATGCCGCAAGTTTGAGTTCGATCGGAGTCCGTTTGATACCATTTTTATGACTTTCTAGTTTTAGAGCCTATATTGGTGTTAGGGTTCATAATGATACAAGTTTCGGTTGTTAATTTGTAGAAATATGTTGCACTCAAGATCCAGAAGAGTGCACCTGAGTTTGTGCAAGCTGCGGTCCACGAGATCGAGATTCTATCGGCTCTAACAGAGAATGATCCGAAGAATGAGAAATGTGTTGTGCAATTAGTGGATCATTTCAAACACAGGGGCCCGAACGGGCAGCATTTGTGCATGGTTCTTGAGTATCTTGGTGATAGCATACTGCATCTGATAAGATATAACCGTTACAAAGGTCTTGAGTTAAGTAAAGTGAAGGAGGTGTGTAGATGCATATTAATTGGGCTTGATTATATACACCGAGAGCTTCATATTATACACACAGATCTAAAACCTGAGAATATACTTCTTATGTCTACGATAAATCCAGCGAAAGATCCGATTAGGTCGAAAACACCCCCCATTCTTGAACGGCCCGAGGGAAGTTTGGGCAGTGGAGGGGCGGTTAATGTGATTGAAAAGAAACTGAAGCAGCGGGCGAGAAGAGCGATGGCTAAAATTGCAGTTGAAAGACGGGGTGTGATGGGCGGTTGTGCACAAGAGGTGAAGCCTGAAAGATGCCTTGATGGCATTGATTTTAGGTGTAAGATTGTGGATTTGGGAAATGCGTGTTGGGCTGATAAACCGATTGCTGAAGAGATTCAAACGAGACAGTATCGGGCTCCTGAAGTTATTCTGCAATCGGGCTACTCGTTCCCGGTTGACATGTGGTCGTTTGCTTGCACTGCTTTTGAACTCGCTACTGGTGAAATGATGTTCGCTCCGAAGCCGGGACCTGGTTTCAGCGAAGATGAGGTATTGTGTTTTTACTTTTTGTTCATGATTGTAAACCTTTTCATAAATAGTTAGTGTTTATGCAATAAAAGCACATGTTGGGTGACTTTCGGCCGTTGGACTTGACCTGTTTTTTTTTTGGCAAACTTGTTTTGACTTTACCTGTTTGACCCTTAAGAGATAAAAGACATGATAACCTGGCCCATTTTATCTGTTCGAACTGTTATGTAAAAATATAACCTGAATTGACCCATTCATAAGCTATGCAGCTAATGCGGAAAAATATCGTATATCGGTCAAGGACCGATATTTGAGATATCAGTTATCGCGGTGAGATATCGGTAATTTTAATATCACACATATATAGCAATTTAACACTAACAATCTATCTATACTCTCTAATAAAAGTCTACAAATTTTGCCACTTGTCACTCCTATATTATACCCTACCCTTTTTAACAAATTTATATTAATAAAATAATAGTTATCATTCTTAAAATTTTTGCTTCAAAATTTGTTAATTTAATATTTACTTTCTATTTTTTTTCAAACATTTGATATTTATAATTATCTTTTACTTTAAAATTGTTTTAAAGACTATTGTACAACGACTGTGTTAATAGTGTTTAACGGGTTTATTGTTTCTTGTATACTGATTATTTATTAAATATTGTATTTTCAAGAACTACCCGTGTAGTACACGGGCCTCAAACTAGTTCAGTATACTCTCCTACCATTAACACGTTAGCCTTTTGCAACTTACAAAACACCAACATTGTAGCAAGTAGGAACTGATTAATACTTAAGCCACTAACATTAAACACTAGAAATTGACAATTAAGACTTATAAAATTGATATCGGGAAAATAGTGATATGTCGGTCAAATACCGGTCAATATCAATATTACCAAAAAAAATTTATATATCGGTCAATATCGCTGATAATATCGGAACCTATATTTTACCAAGGAACTGATAATTGATATATCGTTCATATGTTGGCGATATCGACTGCATAGTTCATAAGTAAATAGATCGACACTGACACTTCTGGTTTGTTGTTTATGGACCACTCTTAATATCTTCGGCTGGAATGATTTGCTTACGTGGCATGATCAATGCAGGACCACCTTGCTCTAATGATGGAACTTCTAGGAAAGATGCCTAAGAAGGTGACAAATATTCAACTCTTTCCATTCCCATCTAAACTATAAATATTAATACTTTTATTTTATTATTCTTTTCCTTTTTTACCAAACTTAAACAGATAGCCATTGGTGGGGGTCAATCCAAAGATTACTTTGATAGACATGGTGACCTTAAAAGGATCCGCAGACTCAAACACTCATCGCTGAGTCGTTTACTCATTGACAAGTTCAAGTTTGCTGAAAATGATGCTCGTGAATTTGCGGAGTTCTTGAATCCAATTCTTGATTTTGATCCAGAGAAACGACCTACCGCACAGCAGTGCTTGCAACACCCTTGGCTCCAAAAGTAATCTAGTTTGATGGCTGACATGGTTGAATTTGGGTTGATGTTTAAGGCGGGTAAGCAAAAGAAGTGATCAGAAGTTGTTTTTTGTTGCAGCTTGTTATCTATTTTCTTCCCACCTGTGATTTGTTTACATTTTTTTTTGTGAAATTGAATAATATCTGATTGTGTTTTGAATTAACTGCGATGTAATATAGACGTATATAGTTACATATTACATATATTTGATAGTGATTGGGGTTTTCTGTTGATCCCCTATCGGGATTTTCTTACTTGTTTTGACTATATTGCCCCGCTACACATTGACCCGTAAGAATGGCCATCGATAGCTTTTTGGTTTACATGTAAATCATAACATCGATCTTACATTTCTCTTTACGCTAATGAGACCAGAGGGAAGCCGTAACGTTTCTTTTATTACCAAATGCAGATAACTTGAATGTCTTTCTCTGTGATCCATGTTTTCCCGATGAAGGCTTCTCTAACTTTGGTTTGTACCTTCATTACATCAGGGTTTCTTACCGTCTTTGCCACTGCCCACTTGACTGCTATGATAATGTAGCAGTGCCTGCTGCAAATATATCTTGCACAATAAATTGAAACCCTTAAACTTAACAAATAACAACTTATGATCAAGTGATATATGTGATGCACAGTTTGAGAAATGACAAATCAAGCCGCCAAGGTTGGGTGGGCCGCTAAGACTGGCAGAGTAGCGACTTGACGGTTGCTTTTACGGGTTACCAGCTTTATGGGTTTATTAATGTATTTTCTCATAATAGTAAGTTTTGTAATAAAAATTTTGAAATACCAAAAGTGGTTCATTAATACATAGAAATAATTATATTACAGGATCGTTTTCTGACTTTTACACTGTTGAACTGAAAATTGAACTTTTAAATCTTGAACCAAACTGTATAATATAAAAGCTGCTGACTTGTTTCATATTGTACTGAATGAACAGTTTCATTATAATAAAACAAAGCAAATTCGTGTCTTTGTGAGGGTATCCGGGGCGTATCTCGGGTAATGAAATCGGCTTCATCAGGTTCTTGGCAACACCGCCGACAACCCATTGGTTTCTAATTTCGGTTTCCAAAATCACCTTGTACTACCTGCATACTCTGTTGAAGAATATGGGCAAATGCCCTAACATGTAACAATCAAAAATAATTTAGTATTTCTTTAGTTAAGGGTTAACTACGTTAAAATATTTCTAATACTACACCATCGTTCACCGAGACTTGACCTATTGGAGAGGGGCAACATGCTATATACATGGATAGTGCTAGGTCGAAGACACTTGGATGGTCATTCTTTATATAAAACGGTAAATTTTAAAAGTTTGATGTATTAATATAAAAGGATTATATAAAGAATGACCATCTAAGTGCCTTTGACCTAGCGCTATCTAGGTATATAACATGTTGCCTCTCTCCAATAGGTCGAGTCTCGGTGAATGATGGTGTAGTATTAGAAGTAGACAAAATTGCGGTTAAGAAAATATAATGAGTGACCTGAAATCACATCAATATCTTTAAACACGTCAACCCAAAATGAAATATGTTAAATTTAGATTAGGAAAGCATGTTAATGCATTTTATCATTGTGTCTTATCCTGTATAGCTCGCTAGGCTTTTAGTTCAACTGTATAGGTTGTTTGGATATGCTTGTAATGATACAACCCCATATACCTAAATGTGGGTGTATAAGAGTTCATATGCATCAGGCCATGCACATGGGGATGTATGCACATAGCCAGACTATAAATAGATCTGTTTATGCACATGCAATTTAACTTTTGGGCATTTGATCATTTTAAGCAACATTATGTAGTTGAATTATCTCTAGACACTCACACATAATTCATACACATATCAAGCTAATTCAAGCATCATTTGAATGTAACATGTGTAAATCATATGAAAGCGGATTCCGCAAGTCTCTTATCAATTAGATATCTTAAGATTATCAAATCAGGCTTTCTCATATCATATTGAGATTGAGAAAATGAGTGTTGATGCTAAAGATGGAATCATTAGAGTTACAACTAAAACAGAAGTCCACACCATCATCATTAGAGATCTTGGCAAGAGTCTTTCTTTCTTTCTTCTTCTTATCCTCGAATCCGTAAATATACATATGAGTTCTTGAAACTTGATTTAGAAGTATGGAGAGGCAACAAGACTATGTTATACCCTATGTGTCAAGAAGTGTATACAATACCAATGGTATTTGGTAAATCAACAAGTTCATCTAGATTTAGCCATGAACTTATTAAAATTACCAACGAATCAAAGCGCGACATGAGTAATTTAATGTAACATATTTGAATCTATAATATCACATTGGTGCAACATATCACCTGGATGTAGACATGTTCAAAACGGTTTGGGACTAGGAACCGGAACCGGTTCCTATATTCAAAACCCTCAATTAAACCGGTTCCAGGCTCGAACCGGTTAGGGAACCGAACCGGTTCTCCCACCCTCGGACCCCTAACCTATCTAACCGGTTCTTACCGGTTCCTAAACCGGTTCCTGTACCGTAACCGGTTCCAACCGGTTACGGTGTAAAAAATTTTTTTTTTTTTCGTTTTTCGTTTGCGATTTGGATTCTAAACTACGATTCGTATTTGTATAACATGAAAAATAAAAAAAACAATTAACATAAAAATAAATATAAAGTTGTGACATGTTTTAAAATCTTCAAAAACAAACTAACAAAACATTAAACTTATAAATATAAAGTTGTGACATATTATTTCTAGAAAAGCCTTCTTGTTCGTCGTAATTATTGAGCGGAGACTTCTTCCCCGGAATTACTTGTAGAAATGCCTTCTTGTTCGTCGTGCACTCGAACATCAAGTGGTGTTTCATCTTCGAGAGTGGTTACGTGTTGAATACGATCGATTGAGTCAAAGTGATCCTTTAAGCAAATGCACATCTCCACCGACTCCGAATTTAGTCTTGTTCTTCTCACCGATATTACCCTGCCACTAAGAGAAAAAGCGGATTCCGAAGCTACCGTAGAAGCTTGGACGGTTAGTAAATCACGGGCCATGGTGGCAAGAATCGGAAACTCGGTTTCCTTTACCTTCCACCAAGCCAAAACATCAAAAGTGCCATATTCATCTTCGGATAAACCGGTAGAGTAATCATTTGCACTATACCTTTCTAGTTCGCTTGAAGGGGTGTTACCCCTTTGTTTTTTAGCCGTTACGTTGCGAACGGTGTTCATAAGGCTAATCATGGGATCTCGTACTCTAGTAGCACTTGAACTTGATGAAGACCCCCCCGGCATAGGCATGTGTATGTTTGACCCATATTTATTTAAATAAAAGTCATACATAAATTTAAAATTCAAGTTAAAATCATTTTTTGCCTCTGTTGAAAAGTTTGAGTCAACTTCATGCATATCTAAGGCTGAAAAAATTTCGTCTATCACACATTCAACCCCCGTAACATTTAACATTGGGTTTAAAGCGGCGGCGCAAGTAAAAACCGGTGACAATTCAAGAAAGTATTTTTTTAATTTAAACTTCATTGGTAATATGATGTTTGAAAACATTGGACTTTTATTTTCAAATTCTTTAAGATTGTTAACCATTAAAAATAACTCCGAAAGAACCAAGGGACTTGTCGGATAATACGTTCCCGATAGTTTCGTAGTTGATGTTTTAAAAACTTCAAGAAAAGTCGATAAGTCATTGATAATTTCCCATTTCTCATTTGAAAAGGGGATTGCCAAATCATTCTCGGCAAGACTAGAATGAAACATTTGTAAAGTTTCTTTTTGTTTCAAAGCACTTTGAAACATTATGCAAGTGGAATTCCATCGATGAGGTACATCCCAATTAGCTCCCAAAGCTTTTCTTCCCGTATCTTTACAAAATTTTCTATATTCCATTTGTCTTTTTTTACTTTTCTTAAAAACTTCATGTATCATTAGTCTAAAATCGTTTATAACCGATGTAACCTCATCCGAAGCAAGTCCGTCTTGCACGATTAAATTAATGATATGTGCAACACACCTTGAGTGAAAAAATACACCATTGCAAATCGGCGTATATTTTAATTTTAATTTATCAACCGCCGATGTATTATTCGACGCGTTATCAAATGCAATTGAAAATATTTTATTTTCTAGTTTATAAGTTTTTATAACATAATCTAAAATTTCAAACAAATTATCTCCCGTATGTGGATACTCAAAGAGTTCGAAAGCAATGGTGCGTTTCATCATTTCCCACGATGACGGGTCTACCCAATGAGCGGTGACACAAAGATAAGATTCGGGTAGACCATGTGGAGCCGACCAAACATCACTAGTTAAGTTTATTCCCGTATTTATATTTTCAAAATATGCAATTAGTACCTCTTTGGCCTTCTTCCACAATTTTAAACAATAACGTTTAAGAGTATGACGACTTACGTGAGTGTATTGTGGTTGAAGCGTATCTCGAATCATGGCGGTTAAGCGAGGGTTGTCGAAGTGGCTAAACGGCAAAGCTTCTTGAATCACAAACTTCGCCATACGATCTTGAACTCGATCAATTTGGTATGTAAATATTCCGCCTTCACTATCCATTTGCGTTTGTTGCGAATCGACGTTCTTTTTCAACGCCTTGCAATACGGTTTTTCGATGTGTTTCTTCAAATTTGAATTCGAAAGTGGGTTTAAATAAATCCCACAAAACTTGCACCGAGCCTTGAATGAATGGTCACTCAATTCAACCAAATCCCAATTGCACCAAATCTCTTGATTACGATTATGAGGTACAATACGAACGAAACTTGGTTCGGCGTTGGAACCTTGACCAACCGATGATTGTGAGGTAGCCATAACAACAAATATGAATATAGAAGAAGAGAAAACAAGAGATTAGAGAACTCAAAACGTTGTAATAGCGTTTTTTTGTATTTTTTTGCGTTCGGGTTTGCGTTTTGAGTGTTGTGATGAACCCATGACACCAAATACCTATTTATACTAGTAGTGGGGTGCTTGGGGGAGCCAAAAAACGGCTATTTTTGACCCCAACGGTCAAAAAACGGCCAAAAAAACGATTTCCAACGGCTATATTCGATCCAACGGCTAGAACCGGTTAGAAACCGGTTCCGGATGGTTCGGTTCCAGAACCGGTTCCGGTTCGGTTCCGGTTCCTACCCGCCCACACTCAGAAATGCAAGAAACGGTCACGGATCATCGGGTTGAATCAGATAGGGTCCGGTTCCTACAAAAATCGGGTAGGAACCGGTTCGGGTCCGGTTCGGGTCCACCGGTTCGGTTCCAGGAACCGGTTTAGTTGCCCATCTCTACCTGGATGCAAGGCAACATATTACATTTCTTGTGCCACGATTAAAAAGAAAAGAAAGTCAAATGGCTATTTTGGTAAATTCAAAAGGTTAAGATTGTTTTGTTAGGCTAAGGGTAATGGGGCTTGGTTGAGCCCCAGGTGAGCCAAGCAAAATCTGACACGTAGGCGATGACATGACCATGGATCAAGCCCCTCAACCAAGCCCCAGAGGGTGTAGTGGTCCAGGTGATCAGGGGCTTGATCCAGTTTTTTATTTATTTAATTATTTTAAATAATACATTAAATAATAATATAAAACATTACATTAATAATAATATAAAACATTACGTTGATACTAGTCTAATACAAGATCATCGGGTCTTCTATCCCACAAATGCTCGACCAACTCATGCCGAACGTTGCCATGTAACTCACGGCTCTTGATGATATTTATGTTGGCGAGTTGTTGTTCATTGGTGATCTTCGATTCTTGTCTTGGAATATCACCTTGGTAGTTTTGACAAATAGCTTTACCCTCGTCTTCTAATATCATGTTATGTAGGATTATACACGTGATGACGACTTCCGTTATCTTCTCCCTTGTCCAAAATCTTATTGGATTCGCCAACATTGCCCATCTTTTCTTTAGGACTCCAAACGCCCTTTTAATATCTTTCCTTGCCGATTCTTGTTTCTTCGTGAAGTACTTTCGTTTGTCAGAAACTGGAGCCGCGTAAGCTTGAACAGGTATCCCCATTCGTTGTAAATACCATCAACGAGGTAGTACCCGTACTTGAAATGTTCTCCATTTGCAAAAAAAGCTTGAGGGGGTTCTACCCCGTCGATAAGGTCATCGATTATCGGTGACTGATCGATAACATTGAGGTCATTATTAGACCCGGCAACCCCAAATAACGCATGCCAAATCCAAAGATCCTGTGACGCCGCCGCCTCAAGTACAATAGTAGGGTCGGGGTGATCACCTCGATGGAATTGACCTCGCCAAACAGTGGAACACATAGCCCAACCAACATGCATATTATCAAGGCTACCAAGCATCCCGGGGAAACCATGCTTTTCACCGTGCACCTCGTATATGCGTTGGATATCATACATTGTTGGTCTACGTAAGTATTTCCGCTTGTATAGCGATATGACCCCAAAATATAATTATTAAAGTTATATAAGTTATGTAAATATTTGAAAAATATATAAACAAACGTAAAAACAAAATATACCTCTACAAAAGTGGTTAAGCGCATCGCGTCCGGTCTTTTTAGCCATTTGTAGATACTCGTCCAACATGTCCGATCCAACACCATACGCTAGTTGCCGAAGAGCGGCGGTAATTTTTTGAGTAGCCGTGAACCCAGGCTTACCTCTAGCGTCATCCCTTTGTTGAAAATACTCAAAGTGCTCCGGCAAGTCATTTGCTAGACGCATGAATAATCGTCTAGTCATTCGAAAACGGGTTCTAAAACTATCCTCACCATATGTGGGATTGGGACTAAAATAGTGACGTATCAAAGTTTCGTTAGCGGTATTTTGATCACGAATACGCGGTTGGCGGAACAATGGGGCTCAGGGGCGATTTTGATCTCTCAAAAAGCTTACCGTCGTTTGAACCGCTTGACAAATGAGTTCGTCTTCTTCGGTAGAATAGGAAGACGAAGACGATGACGACGATGCCATTTATAAATATATAAATAGAAGTTTTGATAGAGAGAATGTATGTTTTGAGTTTTTATAGAAAGCGTGGATTTGTATTTATAGGAAGAAAAAATTAAATATTTATGACTGGCCAACGGTAAGGTTGACCAGTCAACTCACCTCCAACGGCTATATTGCCCCGCGACCACAGCCACGCCGGCCGGCCGCGCCCGCCTTCACCTGAGGGGTGTAGCGGTATTCGCGAGCCACGTAGGCGGCCGCGCCCACCCCTCACCCCCCACTACCCTCAGTCTTAATTATCTTGATCAATATGTTTAATTTGGTAATTATTATTATTATTATTATTATTAATACACACTTGTAGCAAAAACATGGTACGTATTTGACTAGGAAACATGCCAAATAATCAAATATTGCTCTTAAGTCTTAACACATAAAGTTTGTTATATCAATATTTGATTGATCGACATGCGTATATGTAAAAAAACCTTTTTTGTTTTATTGGTATTTAAGTTTTAAAAAAATAGTAAGTAGATCATGCTGATAAATAGTAAAGCGAGAACTTTTAGTAATTTGAAATTTAAAAAGAGATGAGATACGAAACATATTTGAATGGTGATCTCTTATCGTTTTAAAAAGTATTATATATATTCAACAATCTTTCATTCTGAATTGTAAATATCGTTTGTAGGGTTGGGGGTTGGGCGCCGTTTCTAGCTTACGAGAGCTTGGTCATCTCCACGTGTCTCTCGTCGGCTAGAAATCAACCAACTGTTGTTGCAGATTACACAACCATGCGCGTTGCTAAGGAGTACGTGTATCCGATGGTGTTTGAGCTAGATCCAGCAATGAGTTCTGCTACGATGTTCATGCAGGTAATTAATCTCAAATATTTTATTCTCACATTAACTTTATTTAATGTGAATTGTCTGTTTTTTAGTTATATATTACTTAATGTGTTTTGTTGATGGATTAAGCAATTGATTCAAATAAGTTACTGATGAAAAAGAGAATTGTTAACAACTTTCTAATTAAGGCTTGATCAAAGGTTAGAGAATCGTTTAGAGGATTACATCTAGCTAGTTAATATAAAGATTAGTTAGTTATTGATATGGGATACGGGATTTTCTTATTTGCGTATATTATTTACTCGTCCTTTTGCTACGGTTTTTCACCCATAAGAAGAAATAAGCTTTTTAATGTCACCCACCATCTTTTCACGTACTCGAGCACATTCTTTGATATTAGCAATCTCTAAAATATTTCTCGTTTCATTCCAAAAGTGTCTGTCGACTAAAAAAGTTATGAGTTGTTAACTTGTTATAGTTATACAGATGGTTTTTAGTTTCATGTATCGAATTTTTAACCGTAAACAACAATCTGGTCATCATTCTGAATGTATTCAACCAACAATATCATAACACCTTGGATCTAAACTCTAAACAAAAACAATCGAACATATGAATAAAAAATACTTAATTGGTCAATATCAAACTTTTCAACAATTTGATAACTTGCTTAACAAAGTGTTAAGCATAAATCTTAACTAACATCCTAGATCGAGTTGTCACTGTCACCATCGTTGAGTAGTTCATGTGAACCGTTTGCCTCGTAACCCACACATGTGGATATTGTGCTCTCAGCATCTGGAAACTTTGTGCGTGTGAACTTTGAGATTCTTCTGTATTCTACTTGTTATGTTTGAGTTTCTAATCGAGAGCAACAACTTGACTTTGAAGATCTTCAGTCTCACTTGAAGCTAAAGTTGAGTCAATTCAACTACCAAAATAATTAATCTAATTAATGATCTTTATTCCTCAAAACAGGTCATACATAACAATACTTATGATCAATCGTTCTAAAAGTAACTTATCCACCACCTTGTTTTTAGGGTGAAGAATATTTTCCTAACAAAATAAAAGGTATGAACACAATATTTATATAACTAATAACATTTTTCCTTACATGAAATTTTTGTAATGAATCATTATTCACCTATAACATAACCAAGGAGTAAAACCAATACAACGTACATTATTAACTAAAGTATAATATAATATTACACAAGTTTCACTAACCTTTATCAATAATCACAACTTATCATCTATGTTAGCAAAATCCAAGTTCTCTTTATTTTATGTACCCCAAGTAACAGTTACGCCGGCCATAATTATTATTAACCAACTTTATAAAGTTCAATTAACACCACAAAACGATGAGAGCATGCAGCCAAGCCCAATTAATTTAGCGAACAATGTGTGCAAGTAATCATGAGAACCTAAAAGGCTTGCCTCTTGAATTGCCTCAATGTATTCCATGTCATTGTGTAGTAATGCAAGGGTATGATACACATCTCTATAAGAAGGGCATATCTGAGCATTAACGGTGTGCGTATCTTTTCAAATGGCGTTGGACTTTTCACTCTGTTAAGAAGGACCCGTGAAGAATGCGCATCTCTGAGAGCAGTTGATATTGCATGAATTCATTCAGCTAGAAAATCCTAATTTCCAATCACGGGGATGAGTGTGACAAACAAATTTTGTTGGGAATTCTGAATAAGTTAGTTAAAGTGCGTGAGGATATGTTACGTTGAATGTCATCCACTATCCGAACATTGAATATGCGACATAATCTGTATTCTTCAACACATTATCAAGCTCAACATTTGTACCGTAAATAACCCGTTGTTTACGAGGAAGGTGGAAAGGTAAGCTCATAACCAAAGGTACCCTATAATGCATCTCATATCCAAAAACATGCCACCAGTATTTTGTTGGTCGCCTCAAGCATTAGAGAAATACATAGTCGCTCAACCAGGACCTTTGTTGATGCATTTAAAAGGTATTTTATAGACGGTCCCTGATTGCCCCATTCGGCGTTTATGTGTGCCTCATATCGTTTCATGAGGATCTTGTTGTAGGGTACAACGTTTCGGTTATCCAATTTGATACATAATGTTTTAACAAAAACATCATAATCGTATATTATGTATTTATATCGATTGATGTTTCATATTGAAATTTCTTAGAGAAATTCTTTGAATTATTTGTCAATCATGCATGGACAAAATTTGTTGAAATGCCGCATGGACCACGCATCATTAACTCAGTCACTAAGTCATATAATTCTGAATTTTCGTTCTTATCAGGAATCTTAGCACTGATTTACGGATTGATATGCTCGACATTAGGAAGATTGTCTTCCATATGCTTAACCACGCAAAGATGAGCATGACTGTCATACTCTCAAAATCCACTAACGGGATTTTACCGTTAGAGGGTGTGAACTAACAGGATCGTAGTCATTAGTTATATCAAATATCATTACTAAAGTTTTAATAACAAACAAAACATACAAGTCTGAAATAAATGCGGAAGCGTAAACAGTAAAGTAAATTGTAGTGTCAACACCGGACGACTTAAAGCAAGAGTTGGTATGATAAAGTTAAAAGCAATCTAACACATATGAGAATTGTGCATGCATGTCCTAAACCGTGCGCCCGCCTGCCTCAGCTACCTGAGATAAACATACTAAAAGTGTCAACACAAGGTTGGTAAGTTCATAGGTTTAAATAAAATAATCGTTGCGTTTTAGCGTCACCGGATTGAGTTATTCAAATATATATCAATAAGTAGCTAACCTATCAAGCATGTATTACTAAGTGTTCAACACCGAAGCTGACTGATTATACGTTTGCCTTGCCACCATGTCAACCACGACCATGGTAATGTGTTAGCCAAAATTACACCCACTCGACCTACAGTCGAGTTTACCACAGAAGCACACGTGAGTTAGGTTTCGGGAAATATTTTCATTTTATTTTTAGCATGTACGGTTTTATCACAAGAGTTAAAACAACACAGTAGGTACACAACAGTCATTATCAGGAGCAACAAAAAGTTCTTGACTAGTCCCATTACATGGTTAATTCAATTAATACAAGGCCAATTGGGTTAGATTCTACACTCAATTTATTAACTTACAGAGGTGGAATCAACTCAATTGGTCTTGTCGTTTGTAAGATATGTTATTAACAAATCAGCCTATAAAAAGGCTTTCCGAATCAGAACTGCACAACTAATTTATAAATTCATAAAAAGTGACTTCCACGTGTCCAAAAATTACAAACTTGGATTCCCTGGAAACTAGACTCGACATACCACATCAGGGAATTAATAGCCACTTCAATATATGTCATTAACACCAACTTACAGTCAAATATATACGAATTTTCAGTCCAATCAGCATGCTGTTTTCGTCTAAATTCAATACAAGTTTTTCTACCACAATCCATGCATAAACCATACTAGACACATAATAAATCAACCATGCTCTTAAATTTCACTTTTCATGCATATCTAGGGTTTATACAAAAATTTACATTCAAGCAAACATGCAATTGACAATTAATAACAACATAACTAGTAATCAGAACCATTGGTTATAGCGAACTAGAATTGCATTCATACTAGACTATATCAGCAACGACCCATTAGTTATGATCTTACGTAATACATATATATTTATTTTTTCATTTTCTTTATTTCTTTTTTTCCTCATTCACTCATACGTACATAACCATATACGACATATTCTGTAGGGATGTCAACACCATCATCATCATCCAACCCGGTGGCCCACGCCCCAGGAAAGGAACCGCAGATTTCCAAACCATCACCACCTCGAGCAGGCCCAACACTAGCAGCCCCCATACCAAAGAGGCACTGCCCACCTAGAGTCGCACACGAGAGCAACGGTAACTGGAGTTGGTACCTAGGTTTGACCGAGCAGTATGTTTACCGTGAGGAAGTTCCCCCACTACCCACCTCTAGCTGCCATATGTCCCTCCACACACTACCACCCCTAACCCTTCTGATGGAGCGCGTTTTCGCAGCTTTCGCCTCTTGTTTGGATCGTGAAGTTAACATCATGCACTCAACGAGGGCGAAGGTTACGGGGTTGCTAGGGGATGGAACGGAGGTAAGGAAGAGAATTTCATACTTGACTGACGCAATGAAGGAAACTCAAGATGCTCATGTCCATCTAATGAGACTAGTACTCAAGATGCAATCAGAAATTTTAGACTCGAAGGAAGAAATTAGTGATGCAAGAGGCAATGCATTGGTAGCTCTCGCTCATTGCGCAACACTAGAGGCACAAATTTTTCCGAACGCAGAAGAACCGGAGGAGGAACCAACAGAGGATCCCGAAGAAGATCCTGAAGAGGATCCTGAAGAAGACCCAGAGGAAGAGCCGGCTGAGGAGGATGCACACTCGGACGTGTCCTCAGGCGACAACATATCAGGATGATAACACCTAGATGGAGGGGTTGTCTCCATCCAACTTATATTTTCTATGATTTTAAGGTTTGATTTTAAATACTTTGTAGCGAATACAATGGTTTTAATCAAAAATTATTATTTGGATTATTATAAGGTTGTGTTGCGATGTGTGGACATTATATTTCTTTAATCGTCGTTTGAATACATGGTTTCATATACAAACCATACATGTAATAAAAAGGTAGGAAAGGAAGGAAAGAAAAGAAATAAAATGTTCACACATCGCAACACAACCATATAATAATCCAAATAATAATTCTTGATTAAAACCATTGTTTTCGATACAAAGTATTTAAAATCAATCCTTAAAATCATAGAAAATATAAGTTGGATGGAGACAACCTCTTCATCTAGGTGTTATCATCCTGAGATGTCGTCGTCTGAGGACACGTCCGAGTGTGCATCCTCCTCAGTCGGCTCTTCCTATATGTCTTCTTCAGGATCCTCTGTTGGTTTCTCCTCCGGTTATTCTACGTTCGGAGCAATTTGTGCCTCTAGTGTTGCGCGACGATAGAGAGCTACCGCTGCATTGCCTTTTGTATAATTAATTTCTTCCTTCAAGTCTAAATTTTTTTATTGCATCTTGAGTACTAGTCTCATTAGATGGACATGAGCATCTTGAGTTTTCTTCATTGCGTCAGTCAGGTATGTAATTCTCTTCCTTACCTCCGTTCCATCCCCTAGCAACCCAGTAACTTTCGCCCTCGTTGAGTGCATGATGATAATTTCACGATCCAAACAGGAGGCGAAAGCTGCGAAAACGCGCTCCATCAGAAGGGTTAGGGGTGGTAGTGTGTGGAAGGACATATGACAGCTAGAGGTGAGTAGTGGGGGAACTTCCTCACGGTAAACATACTGCTCGGTCAAACCTAGGTACCAACTCCAGTTACCGTTGCTCTCGTGTGCGACTCTAGGTAGGCAGTACCTCTTTGGAATCTGTCACACCCCCGGCCAAAGGCGGAAAGCCAAGGGCGTGGACGAAGTCGCAGATTGAATAAGCCATAACACAGGTTAAGAGTCTAAATGAAATGCATACATAAATATTCAAGTTACATTGTTCAAAAGATACAAATAACACCACAATTGTCCAACAGATACTAAATCTAGTACTACGCCTTCGGTCTTCTCCTAAGGCCATCTAGAAATCCCTGTTCTTCATCTATCAGCATTACCTAAAAATATGCAGGAAAACGTCAACTACAAAAATAGTTGAGTGAGAACATAAGTTTGTGGTAAAAAGAAAAAGGGATTTCATACACAAGCATGGGGGCTGCTAGTGATTGGCCTGCTCGAGGTGGTGATGGTTTGGAAATCTGAGGTTCCTTTCCTGGGGCGTGAGACACCGGGTTGGACGATGATGATGGTGTTGACATCCCTACAGAATAGGTCGTATATGGTTATGTGCGTATGAGTGAATGAGGAAAAAAAAGAAATAAAGAAAATGAAAAAATACATATATATGTATTACGTAAGATCATAACTAATGGGTCGTTGCGGATATAGTCTAGTATGAATGCAATTCTAGTTCGCTATAACCAATGGTTCTGATTACTAGTTATGTTGTTATTGATTGTCAATTGCATGTTTGTTTGAATGTAAATTTTTGTATAAACCCTAGATATGCATGAAAAGTGAAATTTAAGAGCATGGTTGATTTATTATGTGTCTAGTATGGTTTATGCATGGATTGTGGTAGAAAAACTTGTTTAGTATTGAATTTAGACGAAAACAACATGCTGATTGGGCTGAAAATTCGTATATATATTGTAAGTTGGTGTTAATGGCATAATTTGATGTGGCTATTAATTCCCTGATGTAGTATGTCGAGTCTAGTTTCCAGTAAATCCAAGTTTGTAATTATTTGACACGTGGAAGTCACTTTTTATGAATTTATAAATTAGTTGTGCAGTTCTGATTCGGGAAGCCTTTTTATAGGCTGATTTTGTAATAGCATATCTCACAAACGACAAGATCAATTGAGTTGATTTCACCTTTTGGAAGTTAAAAAATTGAGTGTAGAATCTAACCCAATTAGCCTTGTATTAATTGGATTAACCATGTAATGGGACTAGTCAAGAACTTTTTGTTGCTCCTGACAATGACTGTTGTGTACCTACTGTGTTGTTTTAACTCTTGTGATAAAACCGTACATGCTAAAAATAAAATGAAAATATTTCCCGAAACCTAACTAACGTGTGCTTCTGTGGTAAAATTTTGGTGATTTATATGCATGTTATGAATAGTGAAATAGAGTCTTCTTGACGTACTAAATTTTGTCTCGGAAACCTAGATGCTAAATTCTTGTTGGAATGTGAAAAGTTGGTTGTTTGATCGATGTTTGAGTTGTGTTTGACATATGTGCCCTTTTAGTTGATGATATACTGAAAATATATCGTACTAACATTAAATGCCATACTTGATCACATCCGTAACTTATCACCAACGTGTTGTTGAGTCACACTTGTTTCACAAATGTAACACGAACACACCTCATGCATAACTTTTATGTGTCGAGTCTAGAGACTCACTCATGGTTCAAAACACTTAAAAATATCATTTTTGTTTTAGAGCACTAGTGAGGATTTCCTTTTTTCTCGGACTTCAGTAACTTCGCAAACAGTGAGTTTCACGTCCCCTCTTACCCTTTTTACGTTTTATTAGTGGGAGATAACATACTCCAAACACTATAGATTTTGTTTATTATGTATATATCACTTGTAAGACTAAGTGGCAACAAACCAACTAAGTCCTTCAGAAACAATCGCACCGGTTAATATTGGATAATAGCGGGTCAGTGTTGAGTAGTACTACTGGGTTTGACAAACCCCACCTGACTCTAAACTCGACTGTAGGTCGAGTGGGTGTAAATTTGGCTAACACTTTACCATGGTCGTGGTTGACCCGGTGGCAAGGCAAACGTATAATCAGTCAGCTTCGGTGTCTAACACTTGTTAATACATGCTTGATAGGTTAGCTACATATTGATATATATATTTGAATAACTCAATCTGGTAACGCTAAAACGCAACGATTAATTTATTTAAACCTGTGAACTCACCAACCTTGTGTTGACAGTTTTAGTATGTTTATCTCAGGTAGCCGAGACGGGCGCGCGGTTTAGGACATGCATGCACAATTCTCATATGTTTTAGATTGCTTTTAATCGCTGTTGGATGGCTATTGGCACGTGGTCAAAGATCGTGGAGCGGCTAAGTGGAAGACTTCCGGATAATTAGGAGATATTGTTATTATCTTATTTAAATGAGTTATGATCGAGTAGAAAAACACATGTAATATCACACACACTAGAGCTGAAAACAAACATTCTCTCTACACTAGCATACTTTGTAATCTCGATCATAAATTCCACCGCATTTGTAACCACCTTTCGTTTATTAATATAATCGACGGTGATAGTTTTCACCGTCCGGGGTTTTTTTGTGCCGGATATCACGATAATCATATACTCATCAACCAAAGGTTACCTTGTTGATCATTGACTAAAGTAATTAGATCAAAGATTATCTTATTAATCCTTGACCGAAGTTATTTTACCAAGGATTGCCTTGATAAGTTTTGACCGAAGTAAGACTATCTTGATTAAGGGTTTTTTCTCTCGTGATCAAATCTTTGTGTTCACCAATATTACGACTACACACTTGTCATTATCAAGTTAGCACCTTACCTCACTTAGCAAATTTGGATACTTGATCCTTAGCAGATTTTTATCCAAAACATCTTGTTTCCAGCAACGTTAGTCCTTGGTGCTCCTGCAAGTGGAGGAGGCAATGGCAATGGAGCTTTTGATGAGAGAGAAACTGAAGATGGCATGGTGGTCGAAGCAGAGTTTGTTGAGAGGCCATTGATAGTAGTATAGGTAATAAGGTTGAAAATTGATAGGAAATAATCTGGATTATAGCACCAGTTGCCCCATGGTGGGCGCCAAATTGTTTTGGTCAAAAATCAACTAAGGATAATGTAGCAAATTTATAAAGTGAGGTTTAGTGCTTTGAAATTTAAGTGGTGAATATGCAAACAAAATATAGATGAACACAATGATTTGTTGCGAGGAAAAGCCCTTGATCTTGGTCGGATCGCCGGTACAAAAACTCCGGGTGATGACAAATCGTCTGTCACTACTTTATTAATAAATATCGGGTTACAATGGTTGGAGATAAAGATCGGTAATACAATAAATTCTAAGTGTGTGTGTTTCTAGAGAGAATTTTGAATAATGCTGAATTGTGCGAAGTAACAAGTGTATGACCTAGCTAATCAACAATCTCGTTAAAAATGAAAAATAACAATTTGCTAAACTTCCTATTAATCCGCCACTCTCCCACTAGTCATTTCCATCTCTTTGACCACGTGCATTATGAGTCTAATAGCGAGTAAATAGGAGGACTAAGTCTTATAGTTATACCTGTAAATTATAAACCTACACATGAGAAACAAGCATTAATAACAACAAATATTGAGGATCCTCGATCCTGGCTCAACTCCGGAACCTTTTTCAAGGATAATTGATCCAGACGTGTCTCAAGGATAACCTATCCTCATCACATATTATCCGTGCCCTAACCGTTTATATAGTCGATTTTCAAAGTATGGTTTGCCTCATGCGCATCTTTTCTTATATAAGCATACGGAAGGCAAACTTGTTTAACATATTGATCTGTATATCAGTGCTAAGATTTCGGATAAGAACGAAGATCCATAATTATATGACCTCGTGCGTAAGTTAATGATGCATGTTCCATGCGACCGTTATAATAAACTGTGTCCATGCATAATTGACAACAAGCGTCCAAAAAACTTCCTTTAAAATTTTCAAGATGAACGTCAATCGATACAAAAGGTTTTCTTTTACACATAAGACACGATTATATTGTTTTTGTTAAAAAAAATCTACTAGATAAGTGAAACGTTGTACCCTACAACAAGATCCTTTTGAAATGATACCATGCACACATAAACGTCGAGTGGTGCAATCAGAGGTCGTATATAAAATACCTTTTAAAATAGATCAACAAAGGCCCTGATTGTGTATCTATGTATTTCTCAAATGTTGGAGAAGACTATCAAAATATTGATGGTGTATTTTTGAACATGATGTGCATTATAGTACCTTCAAGTTATGATACTACATTTTTATCTCACTCACAAAAATGTAATTTACAGTAGCAAATTGGATTTTAATAATCCCACATTTTTGCAATTGACCGATAATAAATTCACATCAAAAAATAGCCGTCACTAGTTTGAACTTTCACACTATTTGTTTTCATTAGACCTCCATTAAAAAAAACCTAACACCGTTAACTTTTTCCAAATTTCAAATTAATGTTTTAGGTTTTTTTTGATCGTAATGAGAATACGAGTCGATTGATGTAAAACTTACCTCGAAACGGCTTGAGTTTGTTAATTGGAAGATTAAAAACCATTTCGAGGCGAGTTTTACATCAATCGACTCATTGCGATCAAAAGCCCTAAAACATTAATTTGAAATTCAAGAAAAAAAAAACCTTGACACCATTAAGTTTTTTTAACGGGGGTCCAATGAAACTTAACACCGATAATATTTTCTAAAGTGAAAATATTATCGGCCAACTACAAAAAGGTTATTAAAATCCAATTTGCCTAACAATACAAATGATATTGATAATGTGTTGAAAAAACAGATTTTGTTACATATTTCAATGTTTGAATTTTGGATGACATGTAACAAAACTAATCCTTAAGTGATTAAACTTAGAATGTGAGGTGGCACGTGAATTAACTTGTTCAGAATTCCCATCGAAATTTGTTTGGCACACTAATCTCCGTGACTGGTACACTAATAACATTATAAAGATTTAATTTCACCATATTTCTAGCTGTTTAAGCAAATAAACCTCTATTGTAATTGTTTTGGTAAAAAATACAGAAGCAATTAAGTGATTGAACTTAACATGTGAGGTGGTGTGTGTTGTGGGTCGATTTCTCAATTAGGATCTTAAGTAATATCCTGATTGGTATCTGTTAGGGCTCGGAAATTTGATGTTGTGGATATATTATCCTGACACATGTTCTGGATCAGTTATCCTTAGCATGTATTCCAGATCATGTCAGGATCAAGGATATTGTTGATTACTAATGATTATTCTCTTTATGTTATTAATATTAACATAAATAGAAAGTCGTGGATAGTAACTTATCGGCCATAAGAACCGAAACTTTGTTTTTAGTAGGCTTGGGTTTGCTATCCAAAAGGGGGTTGCGGTGCAGCTTGTTGCCCGCTTACCTACCACTTCATTGTACATCATTTGGTTGTTTTTAATATTAAAAAGTATATTTGAGGATTAAAAAAAATATTAACGTAGGTAAAACGAAAAAATGACTGAGTCCAACCCATTATTTCGCCATCAAAGTCATTAAAAAGGATGTGGTCAAGCATGAAACGACCATGTGGAGTAATGGCCTTGACCAGGGGCGAGAAAATAGGAATTTCAGTTATTAGTTTGTATCTTATCTATATAAATAGGCTATGACAATAATATAAGGAATGACACAAAAAAGACACACATGTAACACACACACACACACACACACACACACACACACTTATATTTCTCTCTTTTAATCGTTGCCTTAGCTCTAGATTTGTACTACACTTCTTTGTTCACTAATAATATTGGTGATAGACGATTGTCATTGTTAGGGCATGGAAATTTGACATTGTGGATACTTTATCCTGACATATGTTCTAGGATCAGTTATCCTTAGACAGATCCTGTAAGGATCAAGGATCCCCAGTAGTTGGTATTACTAACGATTGTTTCTCATGTGTAGGTTAATATTTGGTAGGTATAACGGCCATAGGACGTGGTCTACCTAATATTACGCTACAAGGCACCTTCAGCACGTGGTCAAATGACTGTAACACGTTTTGTGGGGGTAATGGCGGATTTATAGGACTTCTTGTTGACTCACAAATAGCTGAGTACTGAGGATATGTTATCCTTGAAGACGTGTCTGGATCAATTATCCCTCTAAAGAGTTCCAGAGCTATGTATAACGGCTGTATGACCAAGTCTGCCTAAACTTTCGCTACAAGACTCCTTTATGCACGTGGTCAAAGTTATGGGAGCAGCTAGTGGAGTAGTTCCTTAAAAATAGGACTTATAGTTATTATTCTTTTCTTTATATACTTAGATTATGATCGATTAGGGGATTATTCAACACATGTATTATCACACACACTAGAGAAGAAACAAGAATTCTCTCTATTCACTAGCTTACTTTGTAATCTCAATCATTTACTCCACAACGATCGTAACACCCTAGTTATCTAATATAAACGACGGTTATAGTTTTCACCGTCCGAGGGTTTTTTGTGTCGGAGATCACGATAATCACATACTCATCGACCAAAGGTTACCTTGTTGATCCTTGACCGAAAAGATTCAACCAACGATTACTTAATTAATCCTTGATTGAAGAGATTCGACCAAAGATTATCTTGATAAGTTTTGACCGAAGGAAGACTATCTTGGTTAAGGGCTTTTTCCCTCGTGATCAAACCTTTGTGTTCACCAATATTACGATTACACACTTGTCATTATCGAGTTAGCACCTCACCTCACTTAACAGATTTTGATACTCGATCCTTAGCATATTTTTGTCCAAAACAATTTGGCGCCCACCGTGGGGCAATTGGTGCTATAATCCATATTACTCCTATCGATTTTCGATCTTTTCATACCCATATCACTATCAATAGCCTCCCAATCAACCTCTGCATCATCAACCATGCCATCATCGGTTTCTCTCTCATCAAGGACCTTGCCACCAATGCTTTCACCAATCACGGGAGCACAACGAACTGCTGCTGCTGAAAGTAAGATGCAACTACCAGTCTTCTAGAGCTCGAAAACCGTTGTTGCTGCCCCGGTGGTTAATACTAACAGTGATGTTTATCTATGTTTTCGCAGGTTAAAGCATATATGGAGCAGCAGAACAAGACTAACTAGAGGATCCTTCGTGAGATAGAAGATCTCAAGAACACTAAGAGGCCAGCAGAGGATCTCACTCCCCTGATGCCCAGGATGCTGGACTTCACCTCTCCAGGATCCATGGCTCAACTTTCACAAGGATCATCAATCCTTCAGCAAGGGTCCATGGGTCAGCAGGCTCAAGGATCCTCACTGTTTCAGCCAGGATCATCCATCCTTCAACAAGGGTCCATGGGTCAGCAGGCTCAAGGATCCTCACTGTTTTAGCCAGGATCATCCATCCTTCAACAGAGGTCCATGGGTCAGCAGGCTCAAGGATCCTCACTGCTTCAGTCAGGATCACCCTTCCTTCAACAAGGGTCCGTGGGTCAACAGGCTCAAGGATCCTCGTTATTCTAGCAGGGATCATCCGTCATTCCACCAGGATCCACTGGGTTATATATTCAAGGGTCCTATAATTCCCAATCACAAGGATCCTTCTTTCAGAATCAAGGATCCTCAGAAATGCAACATCTAAGATCCTCTGAAGTCCATGAAGGAGATTTCATTCCCATGCAGACTATCGTGTCGGGTGGTCCTACTCCTATTGCAGACTCTTCTTATCCCAGATACTCATCTGAGATGCCAACATTCGCCCAGCAAAGAGGTAATTTGTATGATCCTTTATCCTTAGACGCTAACCGTGGTTCCATGCAAGATGCAGGTATTAACCAAGCAATGGCCAAGGAGCTATAGAAGCTCAAAGATATGATATCCAGTGTTCCCGGGGTCATACGACCAATTCCCGAGATACCTGAGGGAAGCCACAAGTTATCCAGATTTGCTCCACCTATCTGTGATGCTGAAATCCCGAAGCGGTTCCAGACTCCGAATATGAAGACTTATGACTGAACCACTGATCTTGAAGAACATGTGGCACAATATAGGGAAAGGATGGAGATCAATCCAATTCCGGAGAGACTCAAAGAAGCTTTCCTATGCAAAGGCTTTGGATCCACTCTAACGGGAGCCGCACTAAAATGGCTGCTAAGTCTTCCTCCCTTTTCAATTACTTATTTCTCTCACTTGGTTAACTTATTTAACAATCAATTTTCCTGTAGTCGGAAATTTGAGAGGTTAACCAGTGATTTATATCGTGTTATTTAACCTAGTGATGAATCCCTTAGGGACTTCGTTACCTGGTTTGGTAAGGAAGCTCTGGAAAATCCCAAATCTTGACATAACTACTGCTGTTGAAGCATTCAAGATGGGAATTCAGAAGAGCTCCCCCTTTTATGATGATTTGGTGATGACTCCATGCACGACATTAGACGAAGTCAGGAGCAGGGCATTGAGATACATCTGATTGGAAGAAGATAGAAGGATCCAGGATCGTCTTGGGGGACAAAAAAAAAACAAGAAACCCCCGAAAAGAATAAAGGATCCTGGAATAGAAACAACAATTCGAAGCCGTACGCCAAGTTCAAGAATCAGAACGTACGGGCAGTTGAAGAAGAAGATGACGATGAAGACTGTCCCTGCATCTCCGACTATTTTTTTTCCATGAAGGATCTGGGAGAAAAGGCAAGGTGGCCCCGAAAGAATAAGAAGACTGTCGGCTACAAGGACAAGTCTAAGTGGTGCGCCTTCCACAAAGATTTTGGCCACGCCACAGACGAATGCATCGGCTTAAGGAGGGAAATTGGTTACCTCTTGAGCAAGGGTCACTTTAAAGAACTCTTGGGAAGGAAAAAATCCAAGATCCAGGATCCTGAAGACCTTCCACAGAAAGCAATACCACCACCACCAGATGCTCATGTGATCAACTTTGTCTCCAGAGACCACGAATTATTTCAAGATTCTTGTGCTATAAAAGAAAATCTCAAGAAGAATTCGAGTTGGACGATGAGAGAAGGCCACTCATCCCCACTACTTGAGTGACTGATCAGAGAATCTTTTTCAATCCAAGGATTCAGGATCCTCATCAGGACAAGCTGGGTATGCAAACGATCAATTTCATCTCCGGAGGTTCAGACATATGTGGAACTTCTTTCTCTGCAGTCAAAAGACTTGCCAAAGAAATCAAGATGGATAATGGAGATCGACCAATAGTATCGACCACCTTAACAACAGTAAAAGAATATTCTTCGATGAGGAAGACAAGCTGAACATTCAGGATCCTCATCATGACGGTTTTGATTATTACTTTATTTATTTCTAACCATTATGTACACAGGATCCTGGTTGACGGTGGCAGCTCAGCCAACATTATCCAACATGATGTCCTCAAGAAGATGAACATCCCAGATTCAGAAATCATTCCTAGGACATTGGTGCTAGTCGGTTTCAGTGGTGAAACCAAGAAGACATTGGGGGACATCAACCTCCCAATTTATATCGAAGGGTTAAATTCATACCAAAAATTTTGTGTTATAGATAACCATTCCTGTTGCAATGTTATTTTAAGTAGGCCTTGGCTCCATGGAATGAAGGATGTAGCCTCAACATATCACCAATGCATCAAGCTACCTACTCCTTGGGGAGTTGTAAAGATAGTGGGTGACCAAGCGGAGGCTAGGAACTATTATTCATCGTCAATGAAGCCAACAGCCAAGCAAACTATAGCATAGCAACTACAGCAACATCCTAGGGACGTGCTGGAAGCTCGGGAGAAAGACCTTAAAGAAGTATCATTGGACCCCGAGGATCCAGAAGTAAAGGTGTTCCTAGGATCTAGTATCCCCAGTAATATTGAGGAGGATATAATATCCTTCTTAGGGCAAAGAAGATCTACTTTTGCCTTTAAGGACTCGGACATGATAGGTATTTCAAAAGAGGTAATCACTCATAAACTCGGCCTTGATTTATCTGTTAAAACCGTCCATCATAAGTGAAGGAAATTCGCTCCTGAGAGGAACAAGATCATACAAGAAGAAGTTGAAAAACTTCTTAAGGCCGGTATGATCAGAGAGGTTCAATATCCTCAATGGCTAGCTAATGTGGTCGTTGTTTCAAAAAAGAATGGAAAGTGGAGGGTGTGTGTCGATTTTACCGATTTAAACAAGGCATGCCCCAAGGATCCTTTCCCATTACCATATATAGATTCCATCGTGGATGCAACGGCAGGACATGAAATGCTTACTTTTATGGATGCTTACTCTGGATTTTAACAAATTCAGATGGAACCATCTGATCAAGAGGATACAACATTCATGACTCCTACCCGCATATACTGTTATACTGCTATGCCGTTTGGACTAAGAAATGCAGGGGCAACATACCAAAGACTGGTCAACATGATGTTCAAGGATCAGTTGGGTAAGACCATGGAGGTATATATAGACGATATGGTGGTGAAGTCAAAGAAAGCTGAGGATCACCTTAGAGACCTCGAGGAAGCATTCAATATCCTTGACCATTATAACATGAAATTGAATCCGTCAAAATGTCATTTTGGTGTTAAGGCTGGAAAATTTCTGGGATATATGGTAACTAAAAGAGGAATTGAAGCAAGCCCCGAACAAATTGAAGCCATCCTCAATTTGAAGTCTCCTGAAAACGCAAAGGATGTACAAAGGCTCACGGGAAGAATAGCTGCTCTCAATAGGTTCATCTCAAGGTCCTCCGAGAAGTGAAAGGACTTCTATGACATACTTAGGAAGAATAAGAAGTTTGAATGGACGGAAAAGCATGAGGTCGCGCTTACAGCCTTGAAGGATTACTTATCCTCAGCTCCAACCCTGATGAAGCCTGTGGATGGAGAATCCTTATATCTGTATTTAGCTGTCTCACGAAATGCAGTAAGTGCCGTCTTGGTAAAGGATCATGAAGGTGAACAACATCCCATTTACTATGTAAGTAAAAGTCTTCTAGATGCGGAAGCCAGGTATTCTCATTTATAAAAATTAATTCTTGCAATCATTATGGCATCTACTAAGCTAAGACATTATTTTGAAACTCACCATATTATTTTGAGAACTGATTATCATGTGAAGAATGTTCTTAGAAAACAAGAATTATCATGTAGAATGGCCAAGTGGGCTGTGAAATTAAGTGCATTTGATATCCAATACGAGCCAAGAACAACAATCAAATCTCAAGCGCTAGCAGACTTTGTGGCTGATTTCACTAGTGATCTACAAAAAGAAGCTGACTTGGAGGTCCAACAACTGGAAAAGACCAAGGATCCTTGGATACTCTTCACTGACGGAGCATCCAACGTGAGAGGAACAGGATTGGGGATCCTACTGAAATCGCCACAGGGGGACATACTACCCCAGTCCATAACTTGTGAATTCCAAGCAACAAACAACGAAGTAGAGTACGAGGCTCTAATCGCAGGTTTGAAATTAGCCAAAAGCATGAGGATCAGGTATCTTCAAGTTTATGTAGATTCTTTATTGATAACTAACCACTTTAATGGCTCGTATGCTGTTAAAGGTGAGAAGCTAATGAAATATTTAGATGTTGTGAAGAAGTTATCAAAATCCTTCGAAATATTTAGTATTACACAGGTACCGAGGGAAGAAAACATTGGGGCAGACGCCTTGGCAAACTTAGCCTCATCTCTGAAGATTCCTGAGGATTTGAAAATCCCAATAATCCACATTCTCTCTCCAGCGATAGGAGAACAAGAAGTTGGAGAGATAACAAATGATAAAGAAATCGTGCTCTAGGATCCTTTATCCTCAAATAACAAAGGATCATGGATCCATCCTATCAAGAACTACATTCAGACTGGAGAAATTCCAGCCACAGAAAATCCCAAGTCCTTCAAACTCAAGGTATCCCAATATATTTTGTTAAACGATATGGTATATAGGAAATCTCTTGCAGGTCCATATCTCAGATGCATTGAGGATCCTGAGATCCAAGAAGTACTCAAGGATTTTCATGAAGGAGATTGCGGCAATCACACAGGCGGAAGAGCATTATTTTCCAGGATGCTTAGAACTGGATATTTCTGGCCAACAATGAAGAAGGATGCAGTGGAGTATTCAAGGAAATGTGATGCTTTTCAAAGACATGTAAACATCCTTCATCGGCCAGCGGAGTCTTTATATCCTATATCCTCCTCATGGCCTTTCATGAAATAGGGTATGGATATTGTAGGCAAGCTACCAAAATCACCCGGTGGAAAAGTCTTTATGCTTGCTATGACTGACTACTTCTCCAAATGGATTGAGGCAGAAGCATTTGTGCAAGTCCAAGAAAGGGAAGTAATATCTTTTATTAAACGAAATATTATAACTAGATTTGGTATTCCTGCTGAAATTGTTTGTGACAATGGTTCCCAGTTTATCGGGAATAGAACACCTAAATTTTGTGACAGTTGGAGCATCAAAATGATTACTTCCACTCCGGTTCATCCTCAAGCCAATGGTCAAGCAGAGTCTAGCAACAAGATTATCGTCAACAATTTAAAGAAGAAGCTAGGATCCAAGAAGGGAAAATGGGCTGAAGAACTTCCTTATGTTCTTTGGGCAAACAGGACAACTCCAAAGAATGCAACAGTCCAAACACCCTTTTCATTAGTGTTTGGATCCGAAGCAGTAATTCCCACAGAAATGGTGGTTCCTACTGCGAGAACGAGCATCCGTGATCCTGAAGCCAATGAAGAAATCCTTCTTGAAGACTTGGATACTATAGATGAACTCAGAGACCTAGCAAAGATCAGAAAGGCAGCTTATCAACAAAGGGTAGCTGGGGCATACAACAAAAATATCAGAATCAGAAGATTTCAAGAAGGAGATCTAGTGTTAAGGAAAGCCTTCTAAAACACAATAAATTCGGCTGATGGGAAGCTAGCGCCCAAATGGGAAGGACCTTATCAAATTGAGTCGGAAGCAGGAAATGGGGCATATCATTTGCTCACAATGGAAGGCAACAGGTTACCAAGAGCATGTAATGCCATCCACCTCAAGAAATATGTTTTCTGATCAGGATCCATTATCCCGAGAGGATATATTATCCAAAAAAGGATCTAGGATCATTAAATCGGTAACATCTTTCTGATCAATTATTATTTTTGAATTATTACTGTTAATTTAAGGATAATATATTCTTAACACTTTATTTTTTCCAAGTTTTGAATAACCATGCAGGATTATAGTGATTCATTTGATGTTCAAGAGGTTGGCCACCTCTCCTTTGCATTTGAGGTATTATCTTATTTCTCTTGGCCTAGCCCACATTTGGATATGACCCCCGATGGTCATATCCCCTACGGTTTAAAGGTTTTCACCTTTCTCACGATCGCCAGTAGCGCACGCTATCCGATGTATAGTCTGGGGCAGCGGGACCAGTACACGCTTTGTGGCTGACAATTTCGTTGTTTCCGGCTATATGGAGGATCCTACGATTTATGGTAGACGTACCATACCACCGGTTTATAACATTTTCACGTTGTCTCACGTTTGGGCTAAATCCCGGTTTGGGCGAGTCCCCAGTTAACATCCGTATTTGGGCTTGTCCCCAGTTGCACGGGTTTGTCCCCTAATTACACGGGCTTTTCCTCAGTTACACGGGCTTGTCCCCAGTTGCACGGGCTTGTCCCCAGTTGCACGGGCTTGTCTCCAGTATATTATTTGGGCTTGTCCCCAGCTTAATGGGTTTGATCCCAGTTAATATTACGAATTATTTGCAGCAGATTTTCTAAGTTCCTTCTGAAGATCAAGAAACTAAGGATCCCGGATCATAAAGCTATTCCTTTAAGGATCATTAAGAGTTCAATACTTCTGGTAACTTAGGTCTATCTAGACCTTCTGGTATGATCTCTACTAATTAACTTATGTATGATATTTGTTGCAATAATTTTGGATAACTCAACTTATAAGGATATTCCCTTAAAGTTATTTTATTACTAAAAGTTTTACCTATTTTAAGGATACTCTATCCTAAAGTTTGCCCTTTGAGGGAATTCTATTATATAATTTTTTATCAACTATTAAAGATATTTTATTCTACTATTTGTTCTTTAGGATATTTTTTCCTGAATAATTGTCATAAGGATCTTTTATCCTGAAAATCTTTTACTTAAGATTATTTTTCAAAACTATCAATAAAGCTAAAGCTATATCAAACAAACTTTCAAAATAACAAGTAACAAGCATATTGTTTATTAAACTTACTTACGATTACCAAAAATTCTTAACCCGGATTTCACCATTTGAAAGATGGACCATCCACCTGGGTTAAACATGTGTTAATGGCTGTTCATGATTTGCAGGAAGAATAAGAGGAGTTGGATATATAGCCGGAAGGAAGTTTGAATTCAAAGGCGAAATGACAGATGTGATCTTATCACAACCGCCATTTTGGGGGCAATTGTTAGGGCACGGAAATTTGACACCCTGTGGATACGTTATCCTGACATATGTTGTAGGATCAGTTATCCTTAGATAGATCCTGTCAGGATCAAGGATCCTCAGTAGTTGGTATTACTAACGATTGTTTCTCATGTGTAGGTTAATATTTGATAGGTATAACGGCTATAGGACGTGGTCTACCTAATATTTCGCTACAAGGCACCTTCAGCATGTGGTCAAATGGATGTAACACGTTTAGTGGGGGTAATGGCGGATTTATAGGACTTCTTGTTGACTCACAAATAGCTGAGTACTGAGGATATGTTATCGTTGAAGACGTGTCTGGATCAGTTATCCTTCTGAAGATTTCCAGAGCTATGTATAACGGCTGTATGACCAAGTCTGCCTAAACTTTCGCTACAAGACTCCTTTATGCACGTGGTCAAAGTTATGGGAGCAGCTAGTGGAGTAGTTCCTTAAAAATAGGACTTATAGTTATTATTTCTTTTCTTTATATACTTAGATTATGATCGATTAGGGGATTATTCAACACATGTATTATCACACACACTAGAGCAGAAACAAGCATTCTCTCTATTCACTAGCTTACTTTGTAATCTCGATCATTTACTCAACAACGATTGTAACACCCTAGTTATCTAATATAAACGACGGTGATAGTTTTCACCGTCCGGGGGTTTTTTGTGCCGAAGATCACGATAATCACATACTCATCGACCAAAGGTTACCTTGTTAATCCTTGACCGAAAAGATTCAATCAATGATTACTTAATTAATCCTTGATTGAAGAGATTCGACCAAAGATTATCTTGATAAGTTTTGACCGAAGGAAGACTATCTTGGTTAAGGGCTTTTTCCCTCGTGATCAAACCTTTGTGTTCACCAATATTACGATTACACACTTGTCATTATCGAGTTAGCACCTCACCTCACTTAACAGATTTGGATACTCGATCCTTAGCAGATTTTTGTCCAAAACAGTCATCACCCGGGGTTTTTATGCCGGCGATCTCATATTGATCAAGGGGTTTTCCTCGTAACAAAATCATTGTGTTCCTTTCCATTTTTACTCATATAATCACCATTGTCATTTAAGCACCCTACCTCACAAAACAACTTTGGTTTTATTATCCTTGAAACCGATTTTTGACCAAAACAATTTGGCGTCCACCGTGGGGCAAGTTGAACTTCAATCCAAAAAAATTCTCACCAATTTTCAACATTTTCAACCAATACCATAACCAATGGCCTCAACCACTATGCCATCATCAATTTCTCTTTCATCCAAAATCTACTTGTCTATGCCTCCCCCCCCCCACAGGGTTGCAAAGGATCAACGTTACTGGGAACACGACGCAGGCTCCAATTTTCCAAGGATTAAAATCCCCCGAAGAAACGAGTTCGAGCGTTTTCTTTATGGCTTTAGGGAATTATAGTGAAAGATAGGAAGGTAAAGAACATATATGAGTTTCGGATCTGATGACATGTGACTTAATGGATTAGACAAAAATAAAAACAAGGAAAAAGTTGCGTGTCTGTAGGGTTTCGAACCCGGGTAGTCGCTCTATTGTAGGTAAAGTCTTTACCACTAGACCACAATTCATTTTGTTTATGGGTTTAGATAATATTTTATATGTGGGTTCGCTCTAATATTTTATGTAGGCATTCTACTAAAAAACCAAAACTCAGTGGGTTTCCATGAACCCGCAACTTACATAATAGATCCGCCCCTGGCCACATCAATAGTAGTGGTATGGGTTCCAAGTATTAATACTTATGGGGTCATTAAAAAATTAATATATCGCTTCTAATTTTTTTAAAAAACATTGATGTCCCAAGACTCCGATCCTTACCATGTGGTTCCGCCCCTGACCCTAACCCTTTCATTGATATTCTCTTTAAACTCCAAATATTCTCTTGCCTTTCTTGCATTCCCCATATTGACATGATCTAAATCCCTCAAAAATTGCAAAACCCATGAGTTCTCCACCCGAGAACGAGTAAAGGCTCGATATACCCATCTTCTTACTCAACTAGGGATGAGATCGAGACCGTACCCGTACCTGTACCTAAAATAAGTAAATCTTGGTACACCGTATCCGAATTATATGGTACGAGTACCGGTACTTTGGGGACGGTACTCGCTTTGGTATCCCTTTGTTCTTTTTTTAAATATCCACTAAACTAGGTATCGGTATCGGTAACGGTACGGTACTGACAATCAATTATCTATAATACTACAACCATAATACCACAACCAAAACATGATACCAAAACTAAAAATGAAACAAATCAACCATAAAATAAAATCCATTCAAAATCAAGTAATGAATACCAAAACATGCAAAGTATAATAAATATATCAAAATGTATAAAACAAAATAAACTTATACAAAGAAAATCAACATTCGTTTAATCTTCACTAGTCATTTTTCCATTTTCCCTTTTATTTTTATTTGTTTATTGTTTCCATAAAAGGATCTAGGAAAGGTTGGGCACTTCAACAAAACAGGAGTCACCCAACAGAACTTTCATATCAGAGTGTTTGAAGGCAAATGTGGATTTCCTTTGTTTGAGAAAGAATACAGTTCTGTCGGGTGACTCCTGTTTTATTGAAGTGCCCAACCTTTCCTAGATCCTTTTATCATCCTCTAGTCTGATGAATCTGAGCACCCTATTTCTTACTTTATCTAATGTCCTGCATGGGGTCATAACAAGATCCTCATAAAATGGGGATCCCTTTTGTAATCTCATCTTGAATGCCTCAACAGCCGTAGCCATGTCAAGATTTGGGATCTCCAAGGCCTCCCTTCTAAACTTGGTGACAAAATCCCTTAAGGATTCATCACGAGGTTGGACAACACGGTATTAATCACTAGTTACTTTCTCAAATTTTCTACTACAAGAAAATTGGCTATTGATTAAATTAACTAAGTGAGAAAATGAAGTAATGGAGTAAGGAGGAAGACTTAGCAGTCATTTGAGAGCGGATCCATTTAATGTGGATCCGAAACCTTTGCACAAGCAGGCTTCTTTAAGTCTTTTCGGAATGGGATTGATTTCCATTATTTCCCTGTATAGAGCCACATGTTCCTCTGGATCGGTTGGGCCATCGTAAACCTTCATATTGGGGGGTTTGAAAGCACTTCGGGTTTTCAGCATCACATATCGGTGGAGCAAACCTTGATAGTTTATGACTTCCTTCCGGAATTTCAGGAATTGGTCGAACCACCACCGGAATATCCTTTAGTTTATGTATTTCCTTGGTCATGGCTTGATTGATACATGTATCCGGCGTAGAACCAAGGTTAGTGTCTAAAGATATATGATTATAAAGGTTACCTCTTTGTTGATTAAATGTTGATATTCCATAAGAGTATCCAGGATAAGAAGCATCAGCTATGATAGTTGGTCCACTGGAAGCAATGGTCTGCATAGGGATAAAGTCTCCCTAATGAACTTCCGACAACCTTTGATGTTGAACTGTCGAGGATCATTGACTCTGCATGAAGGATCCTTGAGGTTGATAGTTGAAGGATCCTTGATGAAACGATCCGGAGGATCCTGGCTGAAGGATGGATGATCCTTGCTGAAAGATCGAGGATCCTTGGATGTGTTGGCCCAAGGATCCTGGATGGAGGATAGATGATCCTATTGGAGTGGTGAAATCCAACATTCTAGGCATCAAGGGAGTCTAATCCTCCACTGGCCTCTTTGCCTCTTGAGATCTTCAATTTCGCGTAGGATCTTCTGGTTGGTCCTGTTCTGCTGCTCCATGTATGCCTTAACTTGTGAAAACATAGCAGAAACATCATTGTTAGAAGTTACCACAGAAGTGGCGGCAGCAGACTTGGAGCCTTGGAAGACTGGAGTTTGCATCTTGCTCCCAGCAGCGTTGGTCCTTTGTACTCCCGCAGATGTAGGAGGCATCGGCAATGAAGCCTTTGATGAGAGAGAAAGTGATAAAGGCATGGTTGTTGAAGCAAAGGTTTGTTGAGAGGCCATTGGTAATGATGTAGGTTGAAAAGATTGAAAATTGATGAGAAATCTTCTGGATTAAAGCACCACTTGCCCTACGGTGGGCACCAAATTGTTTTGGTCAAAAAACGGTTTTAAGGATTATGCGACCAAATCGGTTTTATGAGGTAGAGTGCTTGTATAATAACAATGAATATGTAGCAAAATAGATATGAACACAAAGATCTGTTACGAGGAAAAGCCCTTGATCGGATGATGATCAATGCACAAAAACCCTGGGTGATGACAAATCGTCTATTGCCACTTTATTAATAAAAAATAAGTGTTACAATGGTTGAAGCTTGTGATCGGTGTTTACAAATGTAGCTAAGTGTGAGTAACATCTAGACAATCTATGCGAATACACCGTGAAAGTTATGTAATGTGTATGATATAAACCCTAGCTGATCATGCTTCATTAAATACAAAAAATAAACCAACAAATTTTTATGCCACCTTCCCTCTATAGTTGCTACACTTCTTTGACCACGTGCTAGACCACTTGGAGGGCGAAATGATAGGTTAGACCACGTCTCCAGCCGTTATACATGTCCAGGGCCGTCTCCAAGGATTTATATACCTTGGTCGAGCCGAAATAAAAAGGCCCATACCTTAACAACGAACTATATAAGCCAATTTGTTTAAATGACGCTTAATGTTATAACAATAAACATAGAATAATATATTATTAAAACCAAATACCGTAATAACTGATGATTTGTGAAACTCTATTAACAATGAATAAAAAAATAGATTTGTCATTCGTGGCTTGCAGTGGCGTAGTTTAGCCACCCCTGGCCCCCTCTGTCTTTTTGCTCGGTGGTGTAAATCTATCATTTTTCGGTCGAAAATATTTATACATAGTGTAAATTTACCCGTTATCGACCGAAATTTTGAGCTCGACCCCCTCCGTTTTTTGTTCGGTAGTGTAAATTTATCATTTTTCGGCCTAAACTCTTTATACATAGTGTAAATTTACCCATTTTCGGTCGAAATTTTGAGCCCGGACCCTCCGTTTTTTCGCTCGGTAGCATAAATGTATCATTTTTCGGCCAAAAATTTGTATACATAGTGTAAATTTACCCGTTTCCAAACGAAATTTTGAGCTCGCTCCCCTCTAGTTAATTTTTTTATACATATTGAGTCCACCCCACTCGACGTGTATATCCAAGCTTCGCCATTGGTGGCTGGCTTGGTCAACCGCAGAAGAGCCTGGTGGTCAACAATGAACCAATAGTGGTGGTCGACTTGGTTAGTCATTGTTCAGGTTTTGTTCAACATTCGCAAAGAGTGAAGGAAGCAAAACAGAAATTTCAGTCAACAACTATTTCTTTTATTTTGCACTAGTTTGAGGCCCGTGTATTATACGGGTAATTGATGAAAATTTTAAACTTTAACTATGAGGTGAATTACAATCAACAAAATCATCATTTATTGTTAATACTATTTTATATAAAAATTACAGAAATTACATAAATAAGATTACACAAATATGTTACAAATAAACAAAACTTTTTTTGTACACTACATTTGTGATTGTATTGGTTGGTATATATTGTTTATCAAAAATCAAAATCTTTAGTCCATGTATACTTGTTAACTCTTGTTAAGGTAACATATATGTCTGCTTATAACTCTTGATATAACCATGTATAGTTATCTGCGTGACAAATAAGATTATTCAAGTACATACCGCGACCCTAGATATAATATAATATATATCCATGATACTAACAAAAAAATATTCATACACATAAAATGTCATACATTTTGATCTGAAAAATTATTTGTTGTTATTAATATACTGCATATGACAAATTTTAATTAATTTTATATATTAGAATTAACAATTGTATAATCAAGAAACATATAAAACCTAAAATTTAAATATAACAAAATGATTTGTTTCATTTCATATGAGTGGAAAATGACAAGGAAATAATAACCTTAAAGTCATGTTCAACTAACAGTAACTTTTAAAAAAAAAAAATGTGTATACCTTTATTATTTTGAATATAAACTTTAATAGACACTTTAATTATGTATTACCCAACATGTAACACTAACATAACCTCAAATCATTGTATTTGTATAAAAATAAAATTACTAAGTTAATATAATATTGAAATGCTGTAAATAACTTATGAAAACGATATTATAGGTTTCCGTATCCTAAATGATTTTTGGAAAACGAAAATAGTGGAAAGGGATTGAAACATATTTTTTGGGTTAAAAATTTGAATGTTTTTAATTAAGTATTTTGTCTTATAAGACATATTAAATTAAATATATATGAATGTATAAAAAAATATAAATCAAATTAAAAAATATATGTTTCTGGAACATTTGAGTTATGAAAGAAAAATATTAAAAACTAAATATTGATCTTCTTGTTGCTAACCATTTATACTACACAAAAAAGTTATATAAATAAATGATAGATAGTTCATATAGTAAATCGTTATTCATATGAATTATAATATTCAACTTCAATGATCTAATGTTAAACACCAAGATATATATAATATGTATTCTTCATGTTTGCAAAATTTATATAAAATGTTTGGAGAAATTAAGAAAATACACATTTTCTTGAGTTCAAATACATATGAGAAAATTTTAAATCTAAATTTGAAACTAATCTTATGTAAAAAATTATGCACGACTGCTCCAATCTCAGTTTAAAGACAAGTTATAGTTTACTATGATTTTAATTATCTATGATTTTCAAATTTATTTTAATAGATCTGCAACTTCAATTTTGATATTTCCTTATTTTCATATCTTTCACTATTAATATTAATGAATGAATCAAATATGATTTACATTTAATAAAAATAAACTTTAATTCATATATTGAAATAACTTAAAATATAAGGGTCATATGTTTAAATGTTGAAAAAAATATGAAGAGAGCCATGAGAGTGACAAGTGGCAAAAATGAGTAGTTATTTATTAGAATAGATAGATAGATTGGGAGTTTATTTAATTTTTTTAGTTTTTAGTTTTAGTTTGGGCCAAATAATTTAAACTTGATTAAATGGATTATGAATAAAAAAGAACTTTGGGCTCAATAATTATAAGATGGTAAAGATCAAATTATATTTTATAAGTTTTATATTTTTAAATGTATATATAAAAAATATAGATACAAAATATTTTGGCCCTCAAAAATTACGTGCCCCGGCCGACGGTCCGACCGGCACTACCCTCCGGCCGACCCTGTACATGTCAATATATTGATATACAAAGAGAACAACCGTTTGTAAATAATAAGTACTGAGGATCCTTGATCCTGACAGAATCTGGAACATATGCTAAGGATAACTAATCCTAAACATATACCAGGATAACGTATTCACAGTGTCAAATTTCTGTACCGTAACAAATAGTAATCTATTTACTAACTTGACTTTAACCAATCAATTAAAGTAAACTCATGTTTGAGTACATATTAAAGTTATATCCTCGTTTCTTTAATGCGTATATACCAGCATACATGAGATTTCATATTAAAGCTCTTGACATGGTGACTAGCACGCGAAATGCAGCCAATATTTTTGGATACATTATTACCACTTTTTCGCAGCCAATATTTTCGGATACATTGTTATGACATGGGAATCGAACCACCGTAACGCGCGAGTAAGTTTACTAGTATATCATTATAAAGATCAGCTTCTCTTCTTTTGGCCCGTATAACCCAGGCGCATGTTAGCACCAGCCAGCACTGTAGTTGAAGAAACACTAAATGACCCCGGCAGATTACGGATAATCTTAGGGTTAAGTAGATGTTTCCCACGAGGGTTAGGTCCGGCAAAGATGGTTATTCTTCTTGACCTGCAAAACAGACACCGTGAGCTCGTCACTGAGAGGGGGGGGGGGATCCTCCTTGTGACCACCCTCCGGCGTGAGAATCAGACTAGATTGCTCTGAATATAAGTGTATATTGAGAGAAATAGCTAGAGAGAAGATAAGATGATACCGTTCCAAGGTGTTGGAGTATTTATAGCCGAAGGTAGGTTTCCAAGCAGGTACGGCCAGCTGTATAATATTCCTTTTTCACCAACTACGGGCTATGTACGTGCCACGATGGGAGTTGGTGGGTAGGCAGCGGCTGATAGTGACATTTTGTACTGGAGCGTGCTCCTCCTCGTACTATTGTCGGTGAGCTGTCACCCTGTGATTGGTTCATGGGCTGCTTTGGTCAGATCTTGTCTATTTTGTCCATACCTTGGCAGGTATAGTACAAAGGATCTTCCAGAAGCGTACGGACTGGCTCTTTTGGGCGGGAATATTCCCGCCTTGCTCATTCCTTCCTCAGGTGACATTGCTGAAGTATGAGTTAGTGCCTTATGCGTGTAGCCTTACTGTTAGTGCGGGTAGCCTTCCTTATTGGCTTGTACCCACAGCTGCAGGAACAGGTAGGGTACTGTACCAAGGGAGGCTTTCCTGCGTGAACAGCTGGCTTACTGCGTGTAAGGTCTTCTATCTTTCTGAGCATGGTGGGTCCTGCGGAACCAGCTGGTCCTTGCGCAGACGTACCTCTTCAAGGTGTGTCTTGCGGGTCCAACTGGGCTTTGCGGGGACCTACCTCTTCAAGTCCCCCCAGTCCATTGTTCTTTCATGAATTGTTAATGAGGTGAACTTTTGGACTTTAAGCGAGGGGTTTTAAAGAGTGGTTTTTTGTTTTTTAAGGTTTTCCGTGGGGATTCTTCCCGCAGTTTTCCCAATGTCACTTGCAGAAATTCCCGACTTTTCTGCCTGATCTTTGGTCATGATGCGGGTAGATGTTTAATCTCTTCGCAAGTCGGGAGCGTTGAATTTCACTTGTATAGATTCTTCACGAGGTTTTGGTAGTTTTGGACATAGTGATCAGTTATGTTAAACCACCAATTCCACCTTGAAGCTTCAAACAATCTAGTTCTCAACGTTCCCGCCATGCGGAGATGTTATTTCTCTTTCCGCAAGCATGGCCCATAAGATCCTTCTTGGTTTCAATTCCCTGCCAGTGCTAAGTATGTGAAGGGTTTCGCCTTGACATTGTACCCGCACTTGTCTTACGGTTTCTTGCTTTCCAAGGTAAGGGGGTATATTCCCTCTTATTTTTGAATCTTTTTGAATCTTTTTGAAATTCGAAGAGTTGGTGAAAAGATAAGGACAGTCCAGACGGCTGAAGGGACGTTAGCGTCTTCTGACGGTTTCAGGACATGCAGAAAGTTATGACGACGTGACAGTATATGGTCATTCCAGACGCTTTTTCAGGCGCGTGGGCGCGAGTTTTCAGGCGCGTGGGCGCGGGTTTTACGACACGCGTCCTTTTGACAGCTGTTGCCAGCTTGCTTTTTCGACGTGTCGCCGTTTCATTGCACCTGCGCTTTCTCTCTCTTCCGCATTAAATTCATCGCATTCATTGCGATGAGTATATAAAGGGGGGAGAGGGTGCGTCTCAATTCATACCTTCACTTCACTCTTCTACTTCTAAACGATTTCCGGCGAATACTCTAACTTTTCCGTTGAGCATTCTCCTGAAATCGTTCTCTTTCATACCTAAAAGATGTCTTCTATTCATGATCTCGAGGTTACTTTCGAGGAGTCCGATGCATACCTCGAGAACCCGACGTCCACGTCTGATAAGGACGATAAGAGTACTGCTGGCGAATGCCAGTGTACTCTTTCTGTTGATTTGTATCACTATATCGTCAAGAAGTTCATGCTCGAGCCTTACGAGCCTGAGTTTCCAGAACCCCACCAGACGGTGTATGATGCCCCTAAGGGCAAGATAGGGGTTTATGCCTCATTCTTCATATATGGGAATCTCAGATTCCCATTAACGAAGTTTGTGTACCGTGTTCTGGAGAAACACGGTGTACACTTGACGGAGGTGCACCCGATGGCGATCGCTAAGGTTCGCCATTTTGAATGGGTGTGCCACACTCTGGGCATCGAGCCCCGCGTCGACCGCCTGATGACCTTCTACTCCTGGAGGTGCATCCATGGCTGGTATACCTTGGTCACTCGGATCAAGGGTTTGAAGATCTGCGCTACCGAGCGCAGTCTTCGGTCTTGGAAGCGGGAGTTTTTCTATATCTCTGCTCGCGTCGTCCCCATCGCGATGACGTTCAAGAACGGGAGGGCGCTCCCTAACCTTCACGCCTCCAATTACCAGGAGGCGGAATGGTTCGCCAAGATCTCCCAGATCCAGACTCCGGTTTACCGCTTCGCGGAGTCTGGGATGGTGATGCTCGACATGAGCCGCGTGTGGAAGGATGCCGGGTCTGGGGCGCCGCAAGTACCCATCGTCCTCGAATACGGTTTGAGCTCTATTCCTTACGGTATGCTCCATTTTTTGTGTTGTTTTAGGGTTTTTCTACTAACACTTGTCTTTTCTTATTTCAGAGAGGAACGACTTGCAATCGCTCCTGTATCCGCGGGAGACTGATGGTTTCGCGCGGTTGGGTACTCGTGATCTTGACGAGAACGAGTTGCCCATCTTGGAGCAAACTGCGGATAGGTTCGTCGAAGTCTATCCGGCAGGTCATGAGATCCTGAGCGCCACTCGGCCAGGTATTAAATTCTTCAACCCTCGTCCCCTTCATGCTCAAACTTCTGCCGGAATTCCTCTGATTTTGTCATCTTCCGATGAGGAATCCGCAGATGGGCCCTTCTTTGCGAGGAAGAAGAAGGCTGCTGGCGGGAAGGGCAAGGCGAAGGCCGCTTCCGTCGTCGACCTGGGGAATCAGTCGGATTCCGATACTGAGAATGAGGAGGCGGTGGGGGACCTTGGTAGTGGCGAGACCATTGTCTCGGAGGTTGAGACGGTTGTCACCGAGCAACCAAGCGTTGCGACGGTGGCTGGCGTGAAGAGGCCAGTTCCAACGGGTTCGTCTCCGCCCGTCAGATCTTTCAAGATAAAGAAAACCCGTAAGTGTACTTTTTGTTTACCTTTTCCACATTTCTTTCCGCCATTGCTTTTAATATTTTGTTGTCTTCACGCAGGAGTGGATGTATTCGCATTCCAGAGCGGTGCGGGAGGAAGCAGTTCCGGACCCATGACGATAGGTTTGGTCAACCTATCCGAGGCGATGACCCAGGCGGCTGCGCCTGCTTCCGGTGCTGGTTCAGTTGCTCATACCGTTGAGTCAACTGTTCCAGTTGTGACATCATCTCCGCCGGCCGTCAGTGCCATTTTTACTGCATCCTTCACTGAGCCGGCGGTGATTTTTTCTGCAAGCTCCGCAGCAGCGACCACGGTTGTGAGTTCATCTCCAATGAGTTCACCTCCGATGGTTTCTACCATTGTGGCTTCCACCATGCCTCCTCCGGCGCCAGCGACTACCTCGTCGATGGCCGGTTCCTCAGGTATGTTCAGGGTTGAGACTTCTAGCCAATCTTTGCCTCCTTCCCATCTCCTTGACCTCTTGGATGGATATCCTTTAGGTTCGGGTGATGGTTTGGCGGTTACCGGCCTGTTATAGATCCTACAGGTGCGTGGGGTTATTTTGGCCTATTATCCCTTTTGTCATTTTTTCCTAACTGTTTTTTGTTTTTGCAGTTTCGGATTCCAATGAAGTGTACGCTCCACGGTGGAATATCCGCCGGGGAACGACCCTCCGAACGGCTGCGGACTGCGTCGAGTGGGCGCGTCATGCCGCCCAAAGCGGTGCGTTGGGGGAGGCAATGGCCAGCTACCAGGAGGGTAGGCTGTCCAATGAGCTCCGAATCCTCCTTGCCCGGATGCAGCCGCGCGTCGAGTTACTCTGTCGTGAAAACGACAAGTTAAAGACGGCGCGTAGCCTGGAAGTGGCTCAGGCGCGAGCATTGCGGGAGGAGAACAAGAGACTTGCTGCCGCCGCAGCGGAGAAGGAGAAAGCCTACAAGGACCTTGAGGTCGAGGTCCAGGCCAGGCATGAGGCCCGCTCCAAGGCTACCCAAGCTGTCAACGAGCAGCTTAGGTTGGCCAAGGAGACTGCGCGTAACGCGACCGAGAGGGCCACCAAAGCTGAAGCCATTGCTGAGCCTCTGTGCGCCGAGAATGAGGAGCTTAAAGCCAAACTAGAGAAGCTTCAGCAGGCTCATGATGCTTTAGCCCTAGAAGACGCCAAGAAGCTCCAAGAGCTCCTAGATCAGAAGGGTATGCTTGATCGCACTGAGCGTAAGCTTAAGGGCGTTGAAGAGGCTGCGGCTAAGGATGTGTTGCTTGCCAACCTCAACAGAAATGAAGCCGAACGCGCCCGCGATCAAGCTCAAGCTACCCTTCAGGAGGCTCTGACAAATAAGGAGTGGCTTCTGCGAGAAGCGTT
Source organism: Bidens hawaiensis (assembly GCF_021521415.1). Lineage (NCBI taxonomy): Eukaryota > Viridiplantae > Streptophyta > Magnoliopsida > Asterales > Asteraceae > Bidens > Bidens hawaiensis. Next base: position 215,205 of record NW_027495471.1, read on the forward strand.
GCCTCAGGTACGCATAGCTTCATGATTTCTTTACGCTTTCCTTTATACTTAGAAAAAGTTTTTGATATATATATATATATATTTTTTTGTAGGTTGTGCATCGGATCTTCACGAACACATCTTATGATGATGCCATGAGCGCAGCCCTCAACGCTTCTCATGAGGATGGGGAGAAAGCTGGTTTCCTGCTTGGTCTAGGATTTGCTGAGAAGGGCATCCCGCCTTCCAACTTTCCTCTACACGATGTGGACACTGAAGCTGCCTACGACCAAGCAGTGAACCAGTATGCTGCCTTCCCGCATCCGGTGGTGGAGAAGGTGAACGAGATTGCTGCTGCTGATGACGAGCTATCTGTTCTCAAGGCTTACCTTGAATCGCCATGGCCAACTGATGGTGCGGGTTCAAGCGGGTTTGGAGGGAGTGGTCCTGAAGCTTGAACTTTGAGATCCCTTCCAACCGTTAGGATAGATTTATAAATTTGTAGGCGGGTAGATACCTAGCCATTCTTGTAATGTTTAAATTTTTATGAAATATAAATGTTTTGTTAACGCTTTACCTTGTAAACATTATATGTTTTGCTCATGCATATTTCAGTTTAACTTAGCAATTTTCTAAGTGTTTTGAATAAGTTAACCTTTTGACGCGTGATTGATAATATGCTAATGTTCAGTTTCCGCTATCATGATTGTGCGGGTAAGACCGTCACTTTCACTTAGCAGGATGACCAAACTTCACATATATCTGATCAGCGTGAATGTTTTCCTCATCTTTTCCTTAGAAATTTTCTACCGTTTTTTGTGTTTATGCGGGTTTTGCCGCTTTCCACACGCAACGACTTCCTCACTTATTTATGCGGTGAATACCGGCATATCAGTGTGGTCAGTTCATAGGTATAAAGGTAAGACTATCAAAGTCAATGTGATAAGGGAGAATCATTTCCATTAGAAGTGGCTCTAGGCCTTTTCTTTACAAGTTTGGAATTGATCTACATGTAACATTTGCGTAATTGAGCTCCATTCCATGTTCTTGGGATGGGGGTGCCATGGAGCCTTTCGAGCCGGTATGCGCCCTTTCCCAAAACTTCTTTAATAATGTATGGCCCTTCCCAGACCGGGGCCAGCTTTCCTGGGCGCTCTTGGTTCGAAGCTTCGTTGTTACGCAATATGTAGTCTCCGACATTGAAGTTGCAGAGTTTTACCCGCGTGTTGTAGTACTTTTGCATTTGTCGCTTGTAGTTCTCTTCACGCGCTGCGGCTAAGTTTCTGCGTTCTTAGGTTAGCATAAGGTCTAACCGTCTTTCCGTATCATTGTCCTCTGGTTGGGTTATGACTCTTGGTGAGGGTAGACCAATTTCGACCGGGACCATGGCTTCAGTACCATAGGTAAGGCTGAACGGGGTTTCGCCCGTGCTTGCCTTTTTTAGCGTTCTGTTCGCCCAAAGGACATGTGGAACTTCGTCCACCCAGCCGGATCTATGCTCCAAGAGTCTTTTCTTTATGCCGTCGACGATGCTTTTGTTTGCTCTTTCCACCTCACCATTACCCTGCGGGTGTGCCACTGAGGTAAAGGTGTGGGTGATTTGAAGTTCTTTCAGCCACTTTTGTAGCTTCTGGTCGGCAAAGTTGGTGCCGTTATCGCTCACCAAATTCTGTGGAAGTCCAAAACGGCAAATAATAAATTCCCAAATAAATTTTTTGATATGTTTTGCGGTTGTCTGAGATAAGGGTTTTGCTTCTATCCACTTGGTGAAGTAGTCGATGGCTACCACTAGGAACTGAACGTTCCCTGCTGCTGTGGGAAATGGGCCTGTCACATCGATAGCCCACTTCTGAAATGGCCATGAAGAAGTGACTGGAACAAGTTCGTTCCTCGGGCGATGTGTGTTGGGTGCGTAGAGCTGGCAGGACATACATTTTCTGATGTAGGCCAGCGCATCCGTATGCATCCCCGGCCAAAAGTATCCCGCGTTGTTTAGCTTAGCTACAACTGCGCGTGGACCTGCGTGTACTCCACAGATGCCTTCGTGTACTTCCCTTAGGAGGTAGTCGGCATCTTGGTCATCCACGCATCTGAGGAGTGGGCCAAGAAAGTTACGCCTGTAAAGTATGTTATCAACAAGTTGATAGTTCAGTGATTTACAGCGTATCTTTCTTGCATGTGTCTTCGACTCTGGTAGTATACCCGCTGCAAGGTAATTTATGATTGGTGTCATCCATGTTTCCGTGACGGTTTGGATGACACAAATTTCCTTGTGCGGGACTGACGGTGCTCCAAGGAGTTCAACGCGGATGTCATTTCCCAAGTGGGTGAAGGCTAACGATGCAAGCTTGCTTAACGCATCCGCAGATTTGTTTTCACTTCGCTTGATGTGCATAACTTTGCAATCGTTAAAATCGCGCATAAGGTTTTTTGCTTGTGCGAGGTACAGGGCCATTGTGTCGTTCACGGCCGTGTACGTTCCGTTTATCTGGTTGGCTACTAACATGGAATCCACATGGGCTTCCAAGTTTTTCACCCCCATCTTACGCGCAATTCTTAATCCGGCCAAGAATGCTTCATACTCTGCTTCGTTATTCGTACTTGGGAAATCCAGCCGAATAGCGTAAGTGTACTCTTGGCCTGCTGGGTTAGTTAGTTTCAACCCTGCGCCTGAACCCTCGTTATTGGCTGCTCCATCAGTATGGAGACGCCAGACATCGTTAATGTCTTGTGCTGGAGAGGGTTGAGCCTCTTCCTGGCACTCTTTCTCCCGCGATGCGGGGACTTCCGCAATAAAGTAGGCCAAGACCTGGCCTTTTATGGCTGGTCTTGGCTTGTACTTTATCGCGTATTCCCCCAACTCAATTGCCCATTTGGCTAGGCGTCCCGACAACTCGGGTTTGCTTAGAACGTTTGCCAGTTTGAAGTTGGTAAGAATGGTGATTGGGTGGCCTTGGAAATATCGTCTTAGCCTGCGCGAAGCCTGTACAAGCGCTAAGACTAATTTTTCCAGGGTAGAGTACCAGGTTTCCACATCTGTTAACACGCGGCTAACGTAGTTGATGGGCATCTGGATGCCTTTTCGTTCTACTAGTAGGACTGCCCCAGTTTCTCTGTCTGTGGCGGAGAGGTAAAGAATTAATTCCTCCCCTACTTCTGGTGCTGTGAGTGTTGGGAGTTCGATCAAGCATGACCGAATCTCTTGAAAAGCTGCTTCCGCTTCTGGTGTCCAGCGGAAGTGCGTTTTCTTTAAGCAATTTCTCAATGTTGACACGAATGGGAACGACCTATCCGCATGGTTTGCCAAAAAGCGGTTAAGTGCGACTAGTCGTCCATTCAGTGTCTGAGCTTGTTTGATGGTAGTAGGTGATTCCATTTTGATAATGGCTTCGACCTTTTCAGGGTTCGCTCTGAAGCCATCTTTGGTAACGATGACTCCTAAGAACTTTCCTTCTTCCATCCCAAAAGAACACTTGCTCAGGTTGAGCTTCATGTTTATCCGTCTGAGCGTGTTGAAAGTTTCTTCGATGTCTTTCAACATCGCTTCTGGCTCAAGGCTTTTGATGACCAAGTCATCCATGTAAACTTCCAAGTTCCTCCCAATTTGGGCGTGAAACTCTTTGTCCATCAGGCGTTGGTATGTGGACCCGGCATTCTTAAGTCCGAATGGCATCATTTGATAACAAAATATGCCATTGGGCGTCCGAAATGCGGTTTTGTCCTGATCTTCAACGACCATATGGATTTGATGGTACCCTTTATACGCATCAAGGAAGCATTTAAGGCGAAACGGTGCTAACGAATCTACCTTCAGGTCAATTTCGGGTAACGGGTAACAATCTTTGGGGCATGCTTTGTTTAGGTCTTTGAAATCTATGCACATGCGCCATTGTTTGTTAGATTTTGGTACCATGACGGGATTTGCAACCCATGTTTGATATTTACTAACGCGTACGATACCTGCGTCAAGGAGTTCCTTGACTTGGGTTCTACACGCGTTAGCCTGCTCTGCACCCATCACGCGACGCTTTTGTATGACCGGCGTAAAAGCTGGGTCACATTTGAGCTTATGCTCCGCCTTACTTCGGGGTACACCAGTCATGTCAGCTGGTGTCCACGCGAAGATGTCAGCATTTTTTTTTGCAATAAGTGTTTGAGTAAGGTGCGTGTGGGATTAGTGATTGTTGGGCCAATGGTAACGGCCTGGTCAGGGTATTTGCCATTAAAGGCCCATTCTTCTGGCTCGGTGACGGTTGGTTTGGCCATCTTTGGTTTGGGTTTAGATGAGACAGATGCGATGCATACCTGGGGAATGCCCGTGATCATCGCGACACCCTCAGCTGTTGGCCACCCCATCATGCCGTGGACTGAAGACACCACGGCATTAAATCTTGCCATCCCATCTCTCCCGAAGAGGATGTCGTATGTGTGGTGTGGCTTCCTCATTACGACGAAGTCTACGTCTTCTGTGCGGGAGTACTTCCCGTCCGTGAGAGTGACGGGAAAAGATAGGATACCCAAGGGGGTGTTTGTGCTGCCATCGAACCCTTCCATTGAGGCGTAAACCGTTTCCAGGCGTTCTTTGTCTTCGTCGTCCAGCTTGTCGAAGAACTGCCTATACATGACCGTTGACGAAGCGCCGTTATCAGCAAGAGTGCGGGAAGTAATGTAGTGCCCCAGCTGGCTTTTGATCACTATGGGGCCTTCTTTGTTGGGTCCTCCTGGCACACGCGGGAAGCGCACTTCAGCTTCCTTCCACGCACTTGGCTCTGTCGTTCGTCGTTTTCTTCCTTTGACGTTGCCATGAACCATGTGAATGCTGATGTCGACGGGCTTTCGTCCGTTGCCCTTGTACCGATTGTCATTTCTCACTCCGTTCTTGATTGACGCCACGAGGTGTGTAAGTTTTCCATCTTTGACGAATATTTCGACAATATCCTTCAAAGACGTACACTCCTCTGTGGTGTGGCCTTTTGTCCCGTGGAAGTCACAGGATTTGCTCTGATCCGCGTTGTGACGCTGCCGGATTATTGGAGCCTTTGGCCACGGGAGTTTCTCGATGGCAAATATCTCGGTGACGCTTTTGGTGAGTGGCGTCCATCTGGGATTCCTGTTTGATGAGTGCGTGTTGTCCCTTCCGCCTAAGAGAGGGCAAGAGCTGGATGAGGTGTCAAAGTTTATCCTTGACTGTCAAATACCAAGCTTCCTCTTCTTATTTTGTCGTGCGGTACGGACGTTATTCAAACCCTTAATCCGGGTTGTCAGGGTGTACCACCCCTGGATGCACCTCCAAGTATAGAAGGTCATCAGGCGGTCCACATAGGGCTCAATGCCCAGAATTCGGCACACCCACTCGAAGTGCCGAATCTTGGCAATAGCCATCGGATGCACCTCGGTCAGGTGCACACCGTGCCTCTCCAAGACACGGTACAAAAACTTTGTCAATGGGAACCTAAGGTTCCCATAAACAAAGAATGCAGTATATACCCCGATCATGCCACTGGGGGGCATCGTACACAGTCTGCTGGGGTTCAGGAAACTCAGGCTCAAGAGACTCAAGCATGAATTTCCTGACAACGTACTGGTACAGATCGATAGGTAGAGCACACTGGCACTCGCCAGCAGTACTCCTATCGTCGGCTACAGCTTCGGCATCATGGGAAGACATATTGCAGAGGAAGAAAAAACGATTTCGGAGGAATGCTCGATTAAATAAGGGAGTATTCACCAGAAATCGCCTTAGAGATGAAGAGAAGAAGTGAAGGTGTGAATTACAAAGGACCCTCTTCCCCTTTATATAGTGATCGCAATTAATGCGATGAATTTAATGCGGAGGAGAGAGAAATTGAAGGTGCAATGAAACCGTGACATGTGGCACCAGGCAAGCTGGCAACAGCTGTTGAAAGGACGAGTGAATTTAATTTAGCGGCCACGCGCCCGGAAAATCGCGCCCACGCGCCGTAAAAAGCGTCTGGAATGACCATATAATGTCACGTCGCCATAACTTCCAGCACGTCCTGACACGTCCTGACACAGTCAGAAGAAACCGTCGCACGACGACTGTTCTTATCCTTTCACCAACTCTTCAAATTTCAAATATTCAAAAAGATTCGAAAAGTAAGCGGGAAAAAACCCATCACCCTGGCTATCCAGTTGTCCGTAAGACGGCTGCGGGTACAGTGTTAAGGCAAAACCCTTCACATACCTAGCACCCGCAGGGAACAGAGGCCAAGAATACCCAACTATGAAGTCGGGTGCGGGTACAGTGTTAAGGCAAAACCCTTCACATACCTAGCACCCGCAGGGCACGGAAACCGGAAAAACCCAATTATGAAGCCAGGTGCGGGTACAGTGTTAAGGCAAAACCCTTCACATACCTAGCACCCGCAGGGAACGGAAACCGGAAAAAACCCGACTATAAAGCCGGGTGCGGGTACAGTGTTAAGGCAAAACCCTTCACATACCTAGCACCCGCAGGGAACGGAAACCGGAAAAACCCAATTATGAAGCCGGGTGCGGGTACAGTGTTAAGGCAAAACCCTTCACATACCTAGCACCCGCAGGGAACGGAAACCGGAAAAAAACCCGACTATAAAGCCGGGTGCGGGTACAGTGTTAAGGCAAAACCCTTCACATACCTAGCACCCGCAGGGAAGTGAAGCCGAGAAAATCTTGGAATTCCACCCAACTACAAAATGGGCACAGGTACAGTGTTAAGGCAAAATCCTTCACATACCTAGCACCCACAGGGAAGTGAAGCCGAGAAAATCTTGGCATTCCACCCAACTACAAAACGGGCACAGGTACAGTGTTAAGGCAAAACCCTCCACATACCTAACACCCGTAAAAAGTTATACCTCGGCACCCAATTGTAAGTCGGGCGCGGGTACAGTGTTAAGGCAAAACCCTTCACATACCTAGCACCCGCAGGGGATTAAACGCCAGGAACACCTCGGCAACCATAAGTCAGGTGCGGGTACAGTGTTAAGGCAAAACCCTTCACGCACCTAGCCCTGCAGGGATTTAACGCCAGGGATACCTTGGGAGTAAAGTAACTAATAAGACGAAGTGCGGGTACAGCGTCAAGGCAAAACCCTTCGCATACCGAGCACTCCATGGGAATTGAAACCAAGAAGGATCTTCTGGGCCATGCTTGCAGAAACGGGATTAACATCCCCGCATAGCGAGAACGTCAAGAACTAGATTGTTTGAAACTTCAGGATGGAATTGGTGGTTATAACATGATTGATCACTATGTTCAAAACCACCAAGACCTCATGGAGAATCTACACAAAAGGTTCTAAAAGCTCCTGACTTGCGGGGAGGTTACAGACCTATCCGCATCATCCCAGAGATCAAGCAGAACATTGGGAAATTCTGCGTGACATTGGGAAACCCGAGGGTAAGACTTCCCGCGGAAAACCCATAAAACTAAACCCTTTTCAAAAACCCCTTGATTAAGTCCAAAAGTTCACCTCACTTTATTAAACATTCATGAGAAGAACATTGGACTGGGGGGACTTGAAGAGGTAGGTCCCAGCAGAGGCGGTTAGGACCCGCAAGACTTCCTTAAAAGGAGACGTCTGCGCAGTTGAACACGCAAGACTCCTTAAACGGACGTCTGCGCAGTTGAACCCGCAGACTTCACCATAAGGACGTCTGCGCCGCGACCTACCAAACCTGCAGGACTCACCACGCTCAGAGTTGTGACGACCTCACATGCGGTACGCAAGCTGGTCCCGCAGGAAATGCCTCCCTATGGTTTCCAAGTATCCCCTGTTCCCGCAGGTGCGGATACCCGCCATTAGGGACTGGCCACCCGCGCAGCATGGCTACACGCATAAAGGCTCCAACTCGTAATAATTCAGTAGTCACCTGAAGAAGGAATGAGCAAAGCCGGGAACATTCCCGCATAAAGGCGGGAGGGGGAAAACTCCCGCCTAAATGAGCCAGTCCGTATAATAATGGAGGATCTTTTGTATGATACCTGACGAGGTATGGACAAAAGATCTGACCAACGATACGACAGCTCACTTACAGCAGCATGGCAGACAACACGCCACAGCACTGTGACCAATAGCCGCCGCCTGCTCACCAACTCCTGCCATATCACGTGCCTAGCCTGTAGTTGGTGGAAAAGGAAAAGTGAACAGCACGCCTGGTCACTGTCAGCCGCTGCCTATCCACCAATTACCAGCAGAGCACGTGCGTAGGCCACAGTTGGCAGAGTAGTAGGCCGGCTAAACCTCCTTGGAAACCCACCTTCGGCTATAAAAGACATCAAATGGTAATATCATTTCATCATCTAATATCTTGTATAATTTACCTGATAACTGCTCTAGTATTAATAATATACTTTTATATTCAAAGAGTAATATAGACTGATTCTCACGCCGGAGGGTGGTCACAAGGAGGAACCCCCCCCCCTTTCTTAGTGACGAGCTCACGGTGTCTGTTTTGCAGGTTATCGGAAGAACCATCTTGCCGGAATTAACCCCTCGTGGGAAACGTCTATCTAACCCTCAGGTTACTCGTAATCTGTCGGGGTTCGACTGGTGTTTCTTCATGGGTGAAAAACAAACATCTTGTTTCACAAAGTTTTAATGAAACGGTTTATATAGAGACATGTTATGACGTTGTATATTGTAAAATATAAATTAATGGTATATGCTGTATTCAGTGCTATCATATACATATTAAATAGATCGGTGATAATACTGAAGAATGCTATATGATCAAATATGTGGTTTTGTATCACCGTTACAAAAGATTATAAACACGTTTGATGTGTCATATTTTTAAATCTCATAATTGAAGGTTATATAATATTAGCATGATAAATCTTACATGACTCATTCATGTATTACTTCTTAATATTTGTTATATAAAGAGAAGATTAGTTATGAGGAAAAACTGGACAAGACCATTTCTCATTTTTAAACCCTCAAATATTTTCACGAAGTAGCATACATTAAAGTGTATGAAATGTGTTAAGTGATTTAGTATTCATGACCGAGAAAGTTATGAATAAACCATGGAAACGGTTTGGTTTTATACCATTCCAGAAGTGAATTTAACAACGTATTTATCATTGCAATCATGGACATAATTGAGAAAATTGTAATGGTGATTATATTAATAATGAGATCGATCATCAAATTATAATGATGCCTGTGCTAATAATGAGATCGACCACCACATGTGGCAAAGAGATTGATCATATATGAGAACCAAATCTGGAAATACAAAAGTGAAATCACATGATCGTTTGAAACGATAATACAATGTTCACTCATATTTACAATCTTGTACAAAAGAAGCATGATACATATACGATCATAAACCTGAAGTTTATGGATGATTATCTTATGGCGTGACCGGTTAGACCACACTGAGTCAATGATGTGAAATTTATTGAGGAACCCAAAGATTCTTCATAATAATTATACATGTAATATTGCTCTCAAGGGAAATCATTTATTTACCAACTGAAGGAAGGTGTGAATCCCTAGATGTTATGGAATTCAAAAAAAAGGATACACATATCCTAACATGGTACCATTTAGTGTTTTGAAAATCGATGCATCGTCTAAATGGTTATCAAGATCGCAACTTGATGTTTGCATGATCTATGGCTTAGCTAATAAGATAACAAGCATATTATTTCAGATTGGTATATTTACATTCGGTTATAATAATGATTTTGATTCCCAAGTTAATAATGATCATTGGAATAAGTGTTAAACTTCATCACAGATTATGTTCTTACATAAATTAAGACGATTACTCAACGTTTATAATTAGTTGCCAAGGCAATTATCACGAGAGCAAAGGTTCATGTTTGTATTCGAGTACATTATAATTTTACATGTCTTAAAAACTATTTCACACCAAGCCAACACGTTATGATACCCCTCCCCATCGCAATTGGTTTTTGGTCAGTAACCAAGTATTTCTCATCTAATGTGTGTTATATACTGAAATTAATCCACCACAATACACAAAGATGAGACCACAAAGGAAGTTGGGAATTTATGTCGATATCTATGAGCCGTTAATGTAATATCTGTTTATAGCTCATTAGTTTTCACTTCAGTGAATCAGCATTCCCAACATTAGGGAGAGACATAAAGCAGTTGGAAAACGAATTTAGTTGGAATGAATTATCATTGATCCTCAAACTAAATTATATGAACTAAAAGTTCAAAGGATAATTCATGTATAGAGATTAGCGAATCAATTACTGGACGATTCACTGACCAAAAGAGAATGTCTAGCTAAGACACCTATACGAACTGCTAATGCTCCAATTAATAAATGTCCCAGAAGGACAAACGCATATTGATAATAATTCTAATGCACGCTTGTAGCGTGGTAGATTGATCGGTTCCAAAGGTAAGATTTCCTCGAAAATTGGAGTAAGTAATAAAGATGGTCAAGTCGAGGTGTAGTAAAAGGTCTCTTGAATGAGATTAGACATGATGGTTCTTAAAGAACCTTAGGTACCTGAAAACAAAGAGCTCTCAATAAATTATTGTATCATGTCTATAAAGATATATGGAATCGAAATAAGTCGACGTCGTTATACTTTCATTTATATATATAATTAGCGCTTGAAATGATGATGAGAATCAAGATTCTAAATCTGCCCATGAAAAATGATTGGCTAAAGTGGAAAGACACAAACAGGGCAGAGTTGAATTCTCTAAAAAACGGAAAATTTGTTGGACCAGCAGTCCGTACAACTACAGTTGTAAAATATGTTAGATACAAACGGTCTTGTATATGAGTTATAAAAATTCATCAAGTGATATAAGGCAAAACTGACGACACAAGGATTTTGCCAAGACCCATGATTAAATATGAGGAGACACATTTTCCAATGGTGGAAGCAATGATTTTCCGATAACTAAACAGTCTGGTAATATAAAGAGAGAATTGACATGCGTCCAATAAATATTGTTATTCAGTTGATACTGAGAGTTTACAAGAAAATCTATGAAGGATTTGAATTATCAAATCATGTAAAGTAAGTTCTCGAGAACACAATGATTGTTGTGTATAGATTCATATTTTCAACACTTTACAATTATTGAATATGTTGAATATAAATGGAACTCCTGAAGAGTTTCCTAAGGTAATTGAATACTTGAAAATTTAATTGATTATGTGCATCAACAAGCATACACATAGAAGATAATGTACGTGATGAGTACAATATCTCAATAAACAAATTAAATCGTACAATATGGATTTTTGATATGTGATACAAAATGATGTGTTAATGAGCAATTTTATGCAACAAAAATCCTGGAAAAGTGAATGCATATGCGTCATTTTTCAAGTTGAAAGAAGTCCATGATGGATTGGTAAATGCATGGATTTATGCTTATCACATATGGACTAAATTATTTGGATTGAGCTTGACATAACTCAAGAGATATTTTGATAAAGAGGGAGATAAGTTGGATATAATTAGCCATACTTTTATCAAAATTTCACTCTTAAAAGGTCATTATAATCACATTTGACAATGATGTACATATCACCGAGATAAACTTATGAGCTTTTAAAGAGAAAATTCTTTTGAAAGACCTTGACACGATGTGATTATTGTTCGACTTTTACTTCGAGTATATGTGTAATTATATGTTTATAAATCCATCAAAGTGCATCTAGAAAATGTTGAGACCTTTTACCATGGACAAATTGAATCCTGTTAGCATGTTAAAGGATGTCTAACAATGACTTGTCTATCTAAATATGAATATTATTGGCTCGGAAATACCATAGTTAAATGCATTTGTGCATTATGTTGTACTGTTAGCTATATATGATTATTATTTTCTTTATTTATATTTGAGTAAAGTGTCATTTTCGTCCTTGTGGTTTGACAAATAATGCGAATTTAGTCCAAAAAGTTTATTTTTTGCATATAGACCCTCCACGTTTCCCATTTATTGCCAATTACATCCAAATTACTAACTCCGTTAAATTTAATCGTTAAGTCAGGGATAGATATGTCTTTTCACCCTTTTTTTATTTATTATAATACTTATTTTAGTGAACTGCGATTTTCGTCCTTATGGTTTGTCCAAATCTGCGGTTTTAGTCAAATAGTTTCAAGTTTGCAATTTTCGTACTTATAGTTTTATTTCACTTGCAATCAAACCCGAATTTATTAACCTCAGTAATTTTGGTCGCTAACCCATTTGCGTGCCCCTCACGTGACGACCAGTTTTGTCGTTTCTCTCCATAATTAAACTTCAGTTCTAATTCGCAACCCCCTCACGTGAGGGGCTGGGGTGTATTTTGGGGAAAAATTAAAAAAAAAACAAGGAACAAAACTGCCCCTCACGTGAAGGGCACACTGATGGGCTTAACGATCAGACTTAACGAGATTAGGGAATTCGAGTTTAATTGCAAGTGAAATGAAACCATATGGAAGAAAATTGCAAATTTGAAACTAATGGACTAAAGCTGCAGATTTGGACAAACTAGAGGGACGAAAACCGCAGTTCACTAAAATAAGTATTATAATAAAGAAAGGGTGAAAAGACATGTCTACCCCTGACTTAGCGATTAAATTTAACGGGGTTAGTAATTTGGATGTAATTGGCAATAACTGGGAAACGTGGAGGGTCCATATATAAAAAATAAACTTTTTGGACTAAATTCACATTATTTGTCAAACCACAAGGACGAAAATGGCACTTTACTCTTTATATTTATTGGTATGTGTTCTACTAGGAGACATCACAACGGGTTAAAACATATATTTCAGGTATGAAAGATATGTGTTTATATTTTACTAACCCATCAAAACAAGTTTGGTTAGTCTTGTTTATGCAGAGAAACACATCAAGGTCATAGTGTTTACCAGATGAAGCAATAGAAGTTTTCACGTGAAGATCATACAACATTATTCAACTTAAAGATTCAAATGTCAAGTGAGGAAGACGCTAATGATTGACTACAAAAGTTTTGGGTAACTTTCACAGAAGATCAATATATACAATTTTAAAGGATATATAAATCAGGGGGAGACAATACGCGTTGCACTCTTTTTCCCTTAGATATGGTTTTGTCCCACTAGGTTTTCCTAGCAAGGTTTTTAATGATGCAACATCTCCAAGCGTATTGAGTTGATAACCAAGGGGGAATGTTATAAATATATATTATTGTGGTTATCAATACCAAATATAGTTAGGCTTTTTCTCCAAGTTATCTTCTCCTATATATGCATATCATTGTATCATATTGTATGACACACCTATTAATGAAATCACCATCTTTCTCCCTACATCTCTTTCTCACATATTTGGCTATTAGGCTTGTTTCACAATAAAACAAATATTTTTATACTTAATTTATTATTATATGAATCCAAAGTATTTTCAAAGGGAGAAACAAACATCTTTGCCGACCAAATTGGTAAATGACGAAGATATCCCTTGAGAGTCAAGTGCAACATAGACCAGATCTACGGCTAAAGAAAAAGTAGGCCCCACTTGTAGATCCAACGGCGTAGGTAAGTACCAACGCCTGAGAAACTCGCGATCATTGCTCTTGCTAATTAGATTATATTTTGTCGTTTTTGTACAGTTGTAACATATCAGACCATCGAATCCATTTCCTTTTCTCGCAATCTCCGGATCATCCTTATTTATTGCCACGTGTATTCACATAATGGTTTCTTACCACCTTTTTTAAATCTGGCACTCCATCTTTACAAATTTACATTTTAGTCACTCTATGTTTTTGTGAGTCTAATTTTAAGAAACGTGTCACTTGCATCTACAAAACAAAATTTGATTCATATTTTATTTCAAACAACAAACACATACGTTGTCTACCATCCATTATTCGATTAAGTCATGTTTCTTACATACTGATATCCTTATGATTTCGATAGGTTGGTTAGACGATAACTGTGCAACACTCCTTTATCACAAAATGATATGTAAGTATCTAGAAGCTCACTTATCATGTGAAAGTGAACGATAACCAGAAAAATTTAGACAAATAGATGATAAAAAGAGTATAGTACACATATACATTATGGATGACAGTGGCTCGAATTTAAGATGCAATTCAAGATTGCTAGTTTGATATTTGATTGTAATATCTTATCTTATAATAATATGTCCCATACTCGATCTATAGGTACTTGATTATCTTACCCTTCGAGTTCACAAGTTTCCTCACAACTAGGACCCATGTTTATGATCTTACATAAGGAATCTCTTGGAATTGCCTTCACCCCATCACAAATTAATCCAAAAAACATCATGAAATATCAAATAGTTAGTTAAAATTTTAAATTTTCAATAACTTAAGTTGTTTCAACATAAAAAAAAACTTATAATATTGATACTGCATTAAAATATTTGGTTACAACACACACGCAAACAAATAAGATGTCATTATCGAGTAATCAGGTTGGGTGAGTATCAATTAGCTAGTCTCATACCATTTGCTCATCCTATCATAAATACACTATTAGCATGTGTGCTTCTTCATTTGTTTTTGTGTGTCCAAACTCCTTAAGTTACAATAAAACACTTTGAATTCAACTAATACGTCAAATGTTTTATTCTTCACTTAATCACAAAGATTCACGTATTTTAAGTTCCAAAATATTCAACTCTTCAACTGACTGAATCAACAAAGACCGATATTTCAAACCCACATGATAACTCATCTTCACATGTGAAATGTAATGTTTGACTCATCCCTTTTTTATGATATCTTTAACCATTAACCAAAAACTTAAATTCCAATCCTTTAACTTATTATCATAATCATTGAGGTCAACATTCTGTAACATATATGGCAGTTGATGATTTCAAATTAAAACGTTACTAGAAACACCATTTTGCTCCATTGAAGGGCCTTTGTTGGTTATGTATATTATTTAAGGGATGTAAAGTGAAACATTTTAATAAATAAATACGTCATATCTGAAGAGTTGTCTTGTTTTCAAATAATAAAAGTAGTAATAAAACCGTAAAAGCAACCGTTACACGGCGGTTATCACTAAGCACACACTCACACTCTCTCTCTCCGCCGTACGCCGTCCAGTTCTCGCCGGCAGATCGTAAACTAAGGAGCTTAATTATCACCAGATCGTTCTGAATTGAAGATTATTACGCTTTAATTTGAGCAACATGTTTGTTAAGAAGCTAGTCGAAAAGGCTTCGTTGAAGAAGGTACGTTTCGATATCCGGTCCTTTAGGCTAAATTTATTTAAGCTCCAATTGTTAATTATCGAAACTGTAGCGATTGTTTTAAGAGCTCGTAATTAATAATTATACCGCCGATTAGTGATTTCCGGTGAGTTATATCCAATGCCCAGATTCAATTTTAAATTTTAATTTCATTTTCGAATTACTACATGTACATCCGTAGGAATTTCAAATTCCTTTGTTTTTATTTATTTTAAAATCTCATTTACCTGCTCATTTAATATTACAGCCTTTAATATCTTTTTATTATTTATTATTTTTATTTCTTTTCATTTTTTTATATTTTATGATTATAAATAGTTTTTAAGCATATTTTGTTTCTCTCTTATGTATAGCTTGATATAAAGTTTTTTCAAAACCAAATTGTTCCTAGTATTATGCAAGTAATCGAAGCACAAATGTACATTTTATCAAAACTACCTAATTTTTCTTTTTCTTTTTCTTTTTTTTTTGTGTATAAAGGGACACCGTTTATTATTTTCGTTATTCCAATAATATAATGTATACCCTTGCGACGGGCTTAATCTTATCTACGTTTTGATAAAAGTTTCTTTTTATGTTCTTTATCGTGACGAATTGGACCGATACTGATCAAGTTCTGCCGCTAAGGAATTCTACTAGTTAGGTTCTAAAGTTTAGAATATTTAGAAAGAACACGTAATGTGGAGCATAAATACTTGAAACAGGATTAAGTGTTAACACATTTGGTATACTATTATAGTATTATATGATTATTATGATTATGAATTTATGATATGATGATATCAAGTATAGTCATAAACAGCTAGAATTTTTAATTTGTTATAACTTATAAATAATAAATTTTGTTTACTTTCCTTTTAAGGTTGTTATCAGGTTGTAATATGATATCATTATGTAAATGTGACTTCATTACTATAATAGTCTCAGTCTTTTCCATTTTTCTACATTTCTTTTTGTGGAATATATATTAGTTACCAGTATAAATCTTCACCTGATCTTCAAAGTTCGTTAGGGGAAAGTGACTTTAACTTTATTTATTGGATATTTTATATTTATATTTTATATAATATTTTTTTTACAATAATTGTGGTTGCGTGGGTGGATCTTACAATCGGTTGATTATTTTAATCTTGTTTTCTAGGATGGTAATTTGATTTGTTCACCTAATCTATCCAATCATATAAAGGTTTCTTCAAACATACACTGTTTTTATTTATTGATAAATCAATATAAAAACTTTCTCTGATGTTATCTCCAAGGCTTTCTTTATATTATTATAATAATATAAAAAGCAAGAGCATAGAAAAAGTATGGATGGTGATGGCATGATTGGTTGCCATATGGTAATCTTGATATTATTTATACAAATTTCGGTTTTTGTATTAATTCAGATTTGTTAAATATTTGGTGGATTGAATATTAAATAATCTGAAAAAAAAGCCTTTTATGTAAACTGAAAGTGTCAGATCATGTGAAGTTATAATAATATCAGGACCAAAACGTAAATTTTAGTGTTGGTTTACTTTATGGACCACTTAGTACGTGACTGCTGATTAAGAAAAGTCCACCATGCTGGCATCATGAAACATTTACAGACTTATACCATTCTCATTTTCTCCAGCTTTTCGTATGACAATAAGATTAATTTGGATTGATCAATATATTAAGATCATAAAACTTGCATCACCTTGAAAGATAATCAAATGGAAGAATAATCCTTAGATTAGTGTTTGAATCCAGTGTTTGATATTGGTTGAATCTCCAATAACTCATAAGAACTGTTCAAGAAATTATGAAACAAAAAAACTAAGTGTTAAAACTTATTTAGTTATTTTATATTGGCTCATAATCATTACTATCAATGGTTGCGCTGCAGCCTGGAGGAAATCCAGATGGTTTGAAGTCTGATGAAGTAAATCCACGCCTTGTATACCATTATGGCCCTCCATCAGGATGTAATTTGCTTGCTTATGACCCTATTCAGAAGATTCTTGCCATGTCAACCATGTATACTTTTGTTGACCTTAATGTCAAATACTATTTGTGGTTCATTAATCCAATATCTGATTAGTTTGATATTTTTCTTTCATTAGAGATGGCCGGATTAAGTTATTTGGACAAGATAACACTCAAGTTGTTTTGGAGTCTCCTGAGGCAGTACCAAGCAAGTTTTTGCAGTTCATTCACAACCAACAGTTTCTTATAAACATTAATGCAAAAAATCATATTGAGGCAAGCCCTTTGAATCATATTGGCATGCCAATTGCTAAACCCATCAGTTTAATGTGAGACTAAAAAAATGTTTTACATATTTATATATATAGGTTTGGAACATAGACACAAAGTCGTTAGCTCATGTGCATGTATATAATGAAGAAATTACGTCTTTTACAGTCCTTCAACGTACCTTTTACATGTAAGTGTTTCTCAAACTCACAAGGGTGCTTTTAAAGATATAGGTTTTAATGTTTTATGGTTACAATACTTATACATAATACATGTCATTGATAGGTATGTTGGAGACTTGTTTGGTAATGTTTCAGTTCTGAAGTTTGACAAAGAGACATGTGATATAACACAAATGAAATACCGAATTCCTTTTGCAGCATCTAACAGTGAGCCGCATTTTTTTCTGCTTTATATTATAAGATAGTAGTAGATAAGAGTCTTTATATTATTTTTGACTTTTGAGTGGTCAACTTATATAGGTAATTCAACAGAGGATCTAACTGATGCTGCTGTTATGTACATTCTGCCTCAACCAGCAGCTGAAAGTAAAAGGTAATTCCCAATATTTTTTTCCTTTTCAATAATAATGACTGTTAAAAACCTCTCAAATCTCACTTCATGTGTCACTTCTCAATTCAGGATTCTTATAATTTATAAAAGTGGACTTATTACATTATGGTCAATTCAAGATAGCAAACCTGTGTTTACAACTGGAGGAAATTTGATTTACTCAATGAATCACGACACCAAAAAAGTGACAGCTGCATGTTGGGCATGTCCCTTTGGAAGCAAAGTAGTTATTGGATACAACAATGGAGAAATTCTGATGTGGAGTGTTCCTCACTCTGTAGACTCAAAAACTGAACTTTCAACTGACAAGGAGTTAAGTGGGACCCAAAGTGGTCCTTTGTTTAAACTAAATCTTGGGTATAAAATAGATAAAACTCCAATAGCCAAGTTAAAATGGGCTTATGCAGAAGGGAAAGCAAGTCGACTTTATGTTCTTGG